>NW_019154109.1:16057446-16155113 GCF_002288905.1 Enhydra lutris kenyoni | reverse complement strand
CTCACAAAACAAACTGAGGGTTGATGGGGGAAGGGGGGTTGGGAGAGGGGGGTGGGGTTATGGACATTGGGGAGGGTATGTGCTATGGTGAGTGCTGTGAAGTGTGCAAACCTGGTGATTCACAGACCTGTACCCCTGGGGATAAAAATATATGTTTATAAAAAATAAAATTAAAAAAAAAAAAGAATATTGGTTCCCAACCTGCCATCCATTTACTTAATTATTCAATTCCAGTATGAAAAAAAAAACTGTATCAAAATTTATAATCCATATCCCTGTAGGATACAACTTTATCAATGAGAGTAAAGTACTTATGTAAAGATTTTTCCTTTAGTCTTATAGATGACTCTCATTTCCAGAGTTACTTAGGTTAGCAAATTTTCCCTCACCCTGTTCATTAAGAATGTTTCAAACATCTGTAGTTAGTTTTTTGTTATAGTCTGCATTCTATCTTGAGACTCTATGACCTCATAAATGATTTTTCAAAATTCACCTATGTTAAAGTTCACTCTTTGTGTTGTCAAGTTGTATGGATTTTGACAAATGAATGATGCCATATATCCATCATTGTAATATCATGGAGAAAAGATTCACCACCCTGATAAATGCCTTGTGCTTCACCCATTCAACCATCCTTCACCCTGAACTCCATTCTACTTCTCATCTGTTAAGACATTTCTTTAGTTCTGCCTTTTCACGAATGGCATAAAAGTGGAATGTTTGGACTTTTTAGATGTCTTCTTTCACTCAACAATATGCATTTAAGGTTGATCTTTGTATTTTTGTGGCTTGATAGCTCATTTCCTTTCTTGTTGAATCATATTCCACCGATCATATGTCAACACTATGTTTAGTTTTATAAAAGATTGCTAGCCTTTCATAGAAGTGGTTGTACCAATATGAATTCCCAACAGCAATTAATAAAAGTTTCTGTTCCTCCACCTAATTATAATTAATTAATTTTGTCAAATGTTTAGATTTTTAGCCCCTCTAATAGGCATGTAATAGTTCCTCATCATTGTTTTTAATTTGCATTTCTTTAATGCAAATGCTGTTCAGTATCTTTTCATATGCTTATTTGCCTGCTGCATATCTTCTTTGGTGTCTTGGTGATATCTTTTACCCACTTTTTTTTTTTTTTTAATTTGGGATGTTTGATTTCTTAATGTTCATTGCATCTTTGGATACAACTCCTTAATTAGATTGGTGTGTTGCAAATATCTCGTAGTTTGTCACTTGTGTTCATTTTTTTAAGACTGTTTCTCACAAAGCTCAAGTTTTTACTTTAATATAAAGTTCAGCTTACCAATGTTTCTCTCAGGGAAGTGTTTTTGTCGTTGAAGCTAAAACTCATGTTCAACCTAAGGTCATATAGATTTTTCTCCTAAACCTTTCTTCTGGAACGTTTATAGTTTTTTGTTTACATTTAGATCATTGATCCATTTTGAGTTATTTTCTATTAAGGTATAACGTTCATGTCTAAGTGCACCTTTTGTTTTTGTTTTATTTTCATATGGACATTTAGTTGCTCTAGCTCCTTTTTTGAAAGTCTATTTTTATCTACTGAATTGTGTTTGTATAAAAGGCACAACAATTGCCTTTGTTGAAAAGCAGTTGAAAAAAAAAAAAAAAAAAAAAGAAAAGCAGTTGATTACGATTTTTATGTTTGGGTTCCTGGCCTCTTCCAATTATGACCAGGGGATAGTTTTTATTTAGATCTTCTTTAATGTTTTTTTCACTATAGTTTTGTGGTTTTATTCTTCCTGATTCTGGACATATTTTGTTACCTTAATACCTTACTATTTGATTTTGGAGCTATTTTAAATGCTATTTTTTTTAAATGTCAAATTCTAATTGTTTACAGTTAGTATATAGGAAACCAATTGACATTAGTTTATTGTTGTTCTACATTGGGAACTTGCTATACTCACTTAAAAGCTACAATATTTTTGGTAGATTCTTTGGATAGATTTTTTTCTACATAGACAATTATGAGAAGAGCAGTTTTGTTTCTTCCTTTCCATCCATATTTATTTTATTTCCTTTTCTCTTCTTACTGCACTAGGTAGAATTTCTAGTATCATGTGGTATAGAAGAGGTAAGAAAGCACAACCTTACCATGTTCCTGTTATCAGAGGGAAACATCCAGTCACTTGTAAGTAGGATGTTACCTTGAGATTTTTTTGTGTATTTTTCATCAGTTGAGGAAACCCCATTGTATTTTTAATGTGCTGAGAGTTTTTCAGCATGAATGGACTTTGGTTTTATCAAATATCTCTGCATTAATTGATATGATAATAAGGATTTATTTATTTATCTTGTTGATGGAATATAATTTTAAGAAGACTCCAAAACATTAAACTATTCCAGGAGGTGCACCTAAAAACAAAAAACTATGCTGCTAATAATAGGAGTATGATTAATCAATGGCCTCTTCAAAAGTGGGCTCCTCTTTTTGGGTGACTTATTATAAAAAAGAGCTCATGTCCTTGAGATTAAAAAACAACAACAACAACAATTTAAAAACTTTAGGCAAATTAGCTATGTATACTAGAATACAAGCAGAATTTAATTTGGCCAAGTAGGGTAATATGAACCATTGTTAAAAGTTAATTTGGATGAATACCATAAATGAAGTGGTATTATCTATATCTAAGCTAAAGAAAAGGAAGCATGGTTATTTAAGGTAGACTAAGGTGACCTTAGAGACCTTCTTTTTGGTCACTCACAGGTTTTGGGACATAGTTCAAACCATTTTCTGTCAGTTCTGATAGAAATATATCCAATTTTGTGTAGTAGTCTTATGAAGACAATGATCCAGACACTGAAATATTTCTGGGAAGCCATTCTTCTGAAAGACGATTCAGTAAGTCATTAAAAAAGTGATGAGATCAGTCTGATAAACACGGAAACCAAAAATGAATCCTCTTCAAACCAAACCTTTCTTTCCATGAGAATCAAATGAAATGATGAAATTCTGGAATATTCTTGATTATTATTCTGAAACTTTGGCTAAAGAATGATCAAATGTGGGGTGAAGGCATCAAGAATAATAAGTAAACATCTTCTGAAATAAAGGAGAATACTAAGTCCAGAGTTTGACTTCTCTGTCCAGAGTTCCAAGCGTTCCATATATAATCAGAGATAGAGGGAGAGAGCGATTTATAAGAGATGAGAGAGAGAAGAGAAAGATAGAGATATTTATAGTCTAAATATTCAGTAGAATTACTGATTAGTTCATACCTCAGAAAATAAGCTGGTCAGTGGCAACCCCTCATTTCTGAATGTTAGCCGAACAACAGCCTTATTTCATTAAATTTACCTCTGTGGTGAATTAGCCAATCCCTAAACAGTCTTGCTTTTCTAAATACCTAAATATATTCTTTCCTCAGTGATATATATTAGATGGAATCTTATTTAATTTGAATCTTTACATTGAAATTGCATTTCTCTTTTGCTTAGCAAGCAATAAATTTGTTTATTTCTTTGAGATTATAATTAGCAAGCTATGATTTCAGTATGACAAAGAGTATCACAACACTAGGAACATTTCTATGTAAAGTAGGCACACTTATTCATACAAAACAGAGATGCACCTAAGTAACTACAAAGAAAAATGAGTTTATTGAAATAATATGCTTGGTCTAGAAATAAAACTGAATTGTTAATTGGCTGACTCTGGAGCCAAATTGGCTTTTTTCTCCTATCATCCCTGCTTTGTTTTATCATGAACTCTTGGCTTTCCCTGGTTCATTTTCATTTTCATCATATTACCAAGCTCTCTACAGTCTTTAAATGGGTTTTTTCCCATTATTTCTTAGATGAGTTTATATATGGCTTTTTTTTTTTCCCATGTCTATGGTTAAACTTCATAGTATTCATTTATAAAACATCATTTAAAACCCTAAGTGAGTAATCTGTTCAATCTTCCAATTATAAAATAAAAAAGGCATAACCCTGTTAATCGAGGCATTGTGCTTTTTACTGAGACAAACACAACATGGGATAGTTTTCCTTAAATTTGATATCCAGGTATCCTTAAATTAAGTATCCATAATACCTTAGTCAACCACAATGGTTGTGACCTTTTAGAAAGATTGTATACCAGACGGAATTTTTCAGAAATATTTTTTCCCTTTTTCTTTTACATCTTTTTAGGAAGTCTATTCTTACAAATGAAAATTCCTCTTTACAATTAAGGTACATTGTTTAGTTCTCTTATAAGGAGACTTTGACATTTTTGTCACTTAAATATAAAGTCATTCGTGAACAAAAGTTATGGGTCTGCTTGTTTTTGATAGTCTCAGTTTGCATATATTTTCCAGAGTTATTTCTAATAGTGTTCTCCTTCTTGCCCAAATATCTCCATTGGAAACTTTTATTTTGTGTTATAAAAAAGACATTGTTTCTGGACTTATTTCCTGAAATAAATGACTGGAAAACTGGGTAAAATATATCATACAACTGTTTTTGGAAGTGGCTTATAGGCAGCATATGAGTATGATACCTGAGAAAAAAGATGGGGGAAAAAAAAAGATTAATCCTACAGTGACAATTTTCTCATTACTGTGTAGAGATAAGAAACTCAGGCAGAGCATGTCCATCACAATGAGCCAGTGGATGAGGGATTGGAATTTGGGAGGGCTGATGTGGTTATACTTGGGGCAAATTAACAGAAGTTAGGGTGTTACACAGAGAAAGAACAACAATCTGTATAGAATCCCCTTATTTAAATTGTTCAATATTAAGCCATGACTACATAAGTGAAAACCCAGGTACTTTCTTTGGATAAATAAATAAATTAATTAATAAATAAATAATAAAAATGTCAATCATTATAAATAGAAAAACTCTAGTCTTAATGTTAAAAATTTTAGGAACTTTGTGGGGATTTTTTGTAAATTAGGGGGCTCAAACTCATAATTATATTTACCTGACACTAATGAAAAAAATGCATTGGGATGCCTGGGTGGCTGTCAGTTAGGCATCCAATTCTTGTTTTTGGCTGAGGTCATGATCTCAGGGCTATGGGATTAAGCCCAGTTTAGGACTCTGTGCTCAATGGGGAGTCTGCTTTGGGTTCTCTCTCCCTCTCCCACAGTCCCTCCCTCCACATGCATGTGCTCTTTCTAGAATAAATAAATAAATCTTTTTAAAAAAAGATACATGAATAAGAGGACTTTCTTAACTTCAATTTGAAAACATTAATTTAATTTGTTTGATCCTGAGCACCTGTGGACCTGAGTGGGTGTCTCAGTCAGTTAAGCATCTGGCTTGTCTCAGACCGTGATGTCAGGGTCCTGGAATTGAGTCCTACATCAGGCTCCCCACTCAGCAGAGGGTTCTTGTCTCTCTGCTCATTCTCTCTCTCTCTCCAATAAATACATAAAATCTTTTTAAAAAATAATTATTATAATTCAATCTGTAACTATGCCACAGATAACTATTTTCTAGGAGTTGTTCTTTTTAGAGTCAACTTTTTCTGTATTTTTAGAACAAAACTGTAGGCATATGAGATGAAAATTATTGAAACTCATTCACTTCCATCGATATTTGTGGGTTACAACAATATTATACGCAAAAAATACATATTGTTACAGTCATGAGCTATCTCCACAGCTACTCAAAAGTGGAAATATTATTTGTTTACTAGGGTTACCTTTCTAAAGCAAACATAATTGAAGTAGGTCTTTTTATATAAGCAGTACTGTGTAAAGGTTCTTTCCAAGAACCAGATATTTAAAAGACATTCATTGCTTGAAGAATGATAAGACAAAATTTGTACCCTTTCCATCTTTCCTAAAGTGATGGAAACCCTGCGAACTCAATGGCTTTGGTCACATATGTTTTATCACTGTTTAGAGAATAATCTCAGCAGGAAGCTAGAACAAATGCTAGAAAAAGTCCTTAACTACATTTTTTATTCAGTAAGAAGTTGGTTATGAATCTCACAGTTGCAATTAGGAACAAAAAATAAGACAGGAAAATAGAGGTATTGAAAAGCTATACCAAATGAAAGAAGATAAATTGTTCTTCAAATGTTTCTGGCTTTCTTATTTAATTTTACTTGTTTCGTTGTTGTTGCTGTTGTTGTTTGGTTTTCAGTGAACTAATGACTTAGACACAAATCTTTTGAAGGGAAATAAACATAAAATAAGTTACTACATTATAAAACCACATCCAAAAAAAAAAAGACACAACATATAAAATGGTTGTAATTAAAATGAAGTTAATTAATGAAATTTTGTATTAAAAATTCCTGTATAAACAACATTTCAAATATACTGCTTTTTATTCTATTTTTCAATAACCACAAAAAACAAAACACCAATCTCTCCTTGCTTTAAAAAAAAAAAAAGTTCATTACCTCTGTTTTTGTTTTCTTCCTGTAGCTTCTTAAATGTATGTTGAAGTAATGATTAACAGAGTTAAATTCCTTCAAGCATTCATAAATCACAGGTCATCATCATGAGGAAATGTCCATTAAATTCTCACATAGTTCCTTCTTAATACAGGCTGACCCACTGGCTTCACCCTTGTATATTATTTTTACTGATATGAAATCTTTCTCTTTCCAGTTTAATCAGATCCTACAAAGTCAAGGTCATGCAGAAGTGGGATTAATCTCCTCAACAAAAATGTTGCCCCAGCTAAAATGATCAGATTTTAATTCTCTCCGTTTCTAATTCTAATTCTCTTGTTATTTCTGCCACATCTTTAGGTACTTCCTTGACTGAAGTCTTGACCCCTCAAAGTTATCCATAAAGGTTGGAATCAACCTTTTCTAAATTCCTACTGATGTTGATCTTTTGACTTCTTCCCGTGAATCACAAATGTTCTAGATGGCATCTAGAAGGGAGAATCCTTTCCAAAAGCTTTTTAATTTACTTTGCCTACATCTATCAGAGAAACCACTATCTGTGTCAGCTAAATCTTTTCAAAATGTACTTCTTAAATAATAAGACTTGAAAGTCAAAATGACTCTTTGATCTATGGGCTGTAGAATAGATGTTGTGTTAGCAGCATGAAAATAACATTAATCTCATTGTATATCCCTATCAGAGCTCTTGGGTGACCAAGTACAGTGTGAATGAGCAGTCATATTTTGAAATGAATCCTTTTTCTCACTAGCAGATCATAACTGTGGGCTTAAAATAGTAAACCATGGTGTAAATAGATGTGCTGTCATCCAGGCTCAATTGTTTCATTTATAGAGTACAGGTAGAGTAGATTTAACCTCTTAAGGATCCCAGGACTTTTGGAATGGTAAATAAGCATTGGCTTGGGCTTAAAGTCACCAGCTGCATTAGCCCCTAACAAGAAAACCAGCCTGTCTTTTAAAACTTGGAAGCCAGACATTGACTTATCTCCAACTCTGTAAGTCCCAGATGGCATCTTTTTCCAATATAAAGCTGCTCATCTACATTGAAAATCTGTTGTTTTGTATGGCTATCTTCCTTAATTACCTTAGCTAGACTTTCTGGATCACTTGCTGTAGATTCTACATCAGCGCTTGCTGCTTCCCTTTGTACCTTTATGTGGTGAAGTTGGCTTATTTCCGTAAAACTCATGAATCAACCTCTGCTTCCTTCACAACTTTCTTCAGCAGCCTCACTCCCTCTCACCTCCTTAACAGAACTGAATAGAGTTAGGGTCTTGTTCTGGATTAGGATTTGACTTTAGGGAATATTGTGGTTGGATTAATCTTTCATGCAGACCACTAGAACTGTCTCCAATCAGCAACAGCCTATTTCTTATCATTTGTGTGTTTATTGGAGTAGCCCTTTTAACTTTCTTCAAGAACTTTTCTTTTGCATCCACCATTTGGCTGGCTGGTGAAGGTGGCCTAGCTTTCAGTCTCTCTTGGCTTTTGATATGCCTTCCTCACAAGCTCAATCATTTCTAGCTTTTGCCTTTTGATTTAAAGTGAAACATATGTGATTCTCCCTTTCATTTGAATATTTAGAAGTTGTTATAGGGTAATTAATTGGACTAACTTCAGCATTGTGTGTCAGGGAATAGGGAGGCCTGAGGAGAGGGGGAGAGGAAGGAAATGGCTAGTCAGTGGAACAGTCAGAATGCACCTACCATGTATTGATTAATTTTGCTCTCTGATATGACCATGGTTCGTGGTTCCTCAAAACAATTGCAATAGTAACATTAAAGATATCACATTCACATATCACCATAACAAATGTAATAATAATAATAAATATTTGAAATATTAAGAGAATTAATAAAATGTAACATAGAGACATGAAGTGAGCAAATGTTGTTGGGAAAAAGGCACCCATAGGCTTGTTCAATGCAGGGCTGCCACAAACCCACAATTTGTAAAGAAATACAACATCTACGAGGTGCAATAAAGCCAAATGCAATAAAACTCGATGTGCCTTATAGTATGTATTATATAACTTGTATGTAATATTTTTCCCCAGTTCTTTCTTTCTTTCTTTCATTGGAGTTATTTTTTAAAGTAATTTCCACACCCAATCTGGGGTTCAACCTCACAACCCCAAAATGAAGAGTCACTGATTGAGTCATCCACACACTCTTGTTTTTTTCTTTTAAAGAGCAGGTGTTTGTTTTTAAAATGATGGCCAGAGTGTTGTTTCTTTATGATTATTACTTTTTGTGTTTCATATAAAATCTTTATCTGCCCTGAGATTACAAATATTTTTCCCAAGTGTTCTCCTCACTGTTTTATAGTGTTAGTTTTTTTTTTTTTTAAGACTTATTTTAGAGAGAGAGAGAAAGAGAGAGGGAGAAGGTAGAAGGAGAAGGAATAAAAGAGAATGTGAGGCTCAGTCTCAGGATTCTGAGATCATGACCTGAGCCAAAACCAAGAGTTCAGATGCTCAACTGACTAAGCCATCAAGGTGCTCTTATAGTTTTAGTTTTAAACTTACTCATATAATAAATTCCACACTAATTTTTATATATAGTATGAGATGGAGAACTCATTAAATTTAAAGTATCCAAAATGGGGCGTCTGGGTGGCTCAGTTGGTTGAGCCACTTCCTTTGGCTTGGGTCATGATCCCAGAGTACTGGGATTGAGTCCCACCTTTGGGCTTCCAGCTCCACAGGGAGTCTGCTTCTCCCTCTGATATTCTCTTCTCTCATGCTCTCTCTCACCGTCTCTCTCTCTCAAATAAATAAATAAAATCTTAAAAATAAATAAATTATCCAAAATTATCTACATATTCAGTGCAATCTCTACAAAATTCCAAAGGTATTTTTCCAAAAATTGAAAAAAAATACTAAAATTTATATGGACTCACAAAAACCCCTGAATAAGTAAAGCAATCTTTTTTTTAAACTTTTTATTTATTTTTCAGAGAGAGAGAGAGAGAGAGAGCACATGCAGAGGGAGCAGCAGACTAGGGTAAAGCAGGCTCCTGCTGAGCAAGGAGCCTGCTGCAGGTCTCCATCCCAGGATGTGGGATCATAACCTGAGCTGAAGGCAGACACTTAACTAACTGAGCCACCCAGGCATCCCATAACTAAAGCAATCTTGAGCAAGAAGGACAAATCTAGAGCTATCACTTTCTTATTCCAAACTATATTCCAAAGCTAAAGTAATCAAAACACTATGGTGTTGGCATAAATAGACACAGAGATCAATGGTACAGAATAGACAGCCTAGAAATAAACTCATACACCTACCATCTCCTAATTTTTGACAAAGGCATCAAGAATACACAGTGGGAATCCATCGTAATCCTAGAGGATAACATGGGCAGTATCCACTTCAGTATGAGCCACAGCAACTTATTTCAAGACATGTCTCCAAAAAGCAAAGGAAACAAAAGTGAAAATGAACTTTTGGGACTTCATCAAGATCAAAAGCTTCTGCACAGCAAAGGAAACAGTCAACAAAACAAAGATCAACCCACGGAATGGGAGAAGATATTTACAAATGACAGTACAGACAAAAGGCTGATATCCAAGATATATAAAGAATTCCTCCAACTCAACACACAAAATACATATAATTGGGTCAAAAATCATGGGCAGAAGATATGAACAGACACTTCTCCAATGAAGACATAGAAATGACTAACAGACACATGAAAAAATGTTCATTATCATTAGCCATCAGGGAGATTCAAGTCAAAACCACATTGAGCTACCACCTTATACCAGTTAGAATGGCCAAAATTAACAAGACAGTAAACAACATGTGTTGGAGGGGATGTGGAGAAAGGGGAACCCTCTTACACTGTTGGTGGGAATGCAAGTTGGTGCAGCCACTTTGGAAAACAGTATGGAGATTCCTCAAGAAATTAAAAATAGAGCTTCCCTATGACCCTGCAATTGCGCTGTTGGGTATTTACCACAAAGATACAGATTTAGGAGGCGCCTGGGTGGCTCAGTGGGTTAAGCCGCTGCCTTCGGCTCAGGTCATGATCTCAGGGTCCTGGGATCGAGTCCCGTATCGGGCTCTCTGCTCAGCAGGGAGCCTGCTTCCCTCTCTCTCTCTCTCTCTCTCTGCCTGCCTCTCAGTCTACTTGTGATCTCTCTCTGTCAAATAAATAAATAAAATCTTAAAAAAAAAAAAAGATACAGATTTAGTGAAAAGAAGGGCCATCTGTACCTCATTGTTCATAGCAGCAATGGCCACAGTTGTCAAACTGTGGAAAGAACCAAGATGCCCTTCAACGGACGAATGGATAAAGAAGATGTGGTCCATATATACTATGGAATATTATGCCTCCATCAGAAAGGATGAACACCCAACTTTTGTAGCAACATGGACGGGACTGGAAGAGATTATGCTGAGTGAAATAAGTCAAGCAGAGAGAGTCAATTATCATATGGTTTCACTTACTTATGGAGCATAAGGAACAACATGGAGGACATGGGGAGATGGAGAGAAGTGAGTTGGGGGAAATTGGAGGGGAGACAAACCATGAGAGACTTTGGACTCTGAGAAACAAACTGAGGATTTTGGAAGGGAAGGGGGGGTTGGGAGAGCCTGGTGTGGGTGTTGTGGGGGGCGCATATTTCATGGAGCACTGGATGTGGTGCATAAACAATGAATTCTTGAACACTGAAAATATATTTAAAAAAAAAAAGAATACACAATGCGAAAAGCATAGTCTCTTCCATAAATGGTGTTGGAAAAACTGTATATTCACATCTAAAAGAATAAAATTGGATGTTTGTCTCCTATCTTTTTCTTATATACAAAAATCAATTCAAAATATATTAAAGATATAATTGTGAGACCTTAAACTGTTAAACTCCTAGAAAGAAACAAAGGGAAAAATCTTCTTGATGTTGATCTTGGCAATCAATTTTTGGTTAGGACACAAAAGCACAGGCAACAAAAACAAAAGCTGACAAGAGGCTAAAAAGCAGAAAAACTATGCACAGGAAAGAAAAACATCAGTACGGTAAAAATACAACCTACAGGGGCACCTGGGTGGCTCAGTGGGTTAAGCCTCTACCTTCGGCTCAGGTCGTGATCTCAGGGTCCTGGGATTGAGCCCCACATTGGGCTCTCTGCACAGAGGGGAGCCTGCTTCCCCCTCTCTCTCTGCCTGCTTCTCTGCCTACTTGTGATCTCTCTCTTTCTCTGTTGAATAAAAAATAAAATCTTAAAAAAAAATACAACCTACAGAACGGGAGAAATCATTTGCTATATATCTGATAAGAAGCTATATCCAAAATATATAAGGAACTCAAACAAATGATTATATTTAGAAATACTTAACCACATACAATCCACAATCATAAGATTTTCAAATGTACCTAAATCTATAGACACCTAAATAGATGCCTATATATTGAGGAGCATAGGATGAAAAAAAGATGTGTTTTTAAGTGCTAATATACATAGTGCTTGATAAACTTAATTCTTTAAAGAGTTATTTCAACAGGAAAATGCATTGCTTACTTTAGCTTTATTTGGCATAATGAGTAACAGAAAAACATTTTTTTTTGGTGGAGTGCTACAGTCTGTAGGATTTTAAAGACAGAAATTCTAACGTCTTATGTGTATTTATAACACTGCAATTCTTCAAACCCCCTAGAAATATTTCTAAAATAAACCATTAGTTTATTAGCATTGGTATGAAGAGATACTTGTTTTCCTTTTTTTCTAATTCATAACCAATTTCCATCATACAATCAATTTTTGTGGTAGAAGTTCATTGCTGAGTAAGCTAACTTTGATATAATAGAACAGACACAACACCGTTCTCCAGCTCAATCCAATTTGCAATACGTATTTTCCACTGCATGGGGAATTCTAGTTTATATATTAATTTTAAGCAGGAAAAAGGTTATTGTATTTAAAACATTTTACATTTAAAGCTAAATAATTACTTTAAAAGTTAAATGATAAGCTGAAACCAATCCACATTTTTAGCAGCATTGATTAGTCATAAGACTGATGTGAGATGCCGATGATTTACAAATTATTCTACCAGCCGCTTGTTTCTTAATAAATTTCTCCCTGACACAGAAAAGCTTGTGAAAAACCAACTCACTCTAGCATTCTTTACATTTGACATAACCAATCTTAAGGAATGACTTCACATAATGATGTTCCCAGGTAACTAATATTTTTAATTGTTCTTGTTTAGAAAAATAGCATAGAACAACATGTGTGGGAATTATATGAAGTTTAAGCAAATTAAAAAATATAGATAACAAAAAGAATTAGTCCATACTGTTTTTATTTTATTTATTTATTTGAGAGAGAAAGAGAGTGAAGGAGCATGAGCGGTGGCTAGAACAGGAGAAAGAGAAGCAGATTCCCCACTGAGCAGGGAACCCACGCAGGACTCAGTCCCGGGACTCTGGGATTATGACCCGAACTGAAAGCAGACACTTAACCAAGTGAGCTACCCAGGCTCCCTAGTAATGTTTTTAATAGTATTTATATTTTAAATCATTAACAGAGCATTATAAATTATTTTCTCTATACCCCAAAATAGGAAAACTGTCATGAATAACTGCATAGTTACAAACAAATCGACTTTGTAAATTTAAGATTTTAAAAGGCATGTATCATGAATGAGAATATAGAGTGCAAAGCATCTTATTCATTATTGTAAAAAGAAAAACCTAACCCTCTCTTTAATAATTAATTTTATATAATTTATATATAGTTCTGTTACAGTCAGAGAGCAAAAATTATAAGTAAAATGAAGAGAGGTGATGGAAGTTCTTCATTAAATTGAGTTTATTTTCTTAAATATTTAATACATTTATCTGAATTTCTCACTTCTTATTTTCTTGTTTATATTATCTCGTTGCAAGCATATTTTTATTTTAACTTACAACTATAATACCTAGCCTACTTCAAATATATATTTTATGTACTTGATCTTTTAAAATTTATTTTACTTCATATCGCTTTCAGCCATTTTCACATCAATAGAATTATTCCCGTTAATTTATGTTCATGTTAAATCTTCTCCTAATCACATATTTAAAAATTATGTCCCTAAAAGTCACAAAACTTTGGGTTTTTGAAATTTACTTCACAGTGAAGAAAAACAGGAAATTTATGGCAGTAAAGCGTATTGAACAAAACTACATTCTAGATCAATTATGTTTCTTGGTAAAATTTGATAGTTATTTCCTCTGAAAAACTGAATATATATATGTACAAGGAACTAAGCCAGATGAGGTTTTGGAGTTTCAGTTTTGGAATTAGGCAAGAAGTTTCTCATGTGTAAGGAACAGGAAATAGAGCAGGCAAGTTTGTAATGATATACTGTGGTCACTTCCCTTCTACTACAATGGCTGACCTCCATTTCTCCCTAATGTCCTTATGCTCTTAGCACAGGCTATAAAGCCCCCAGAGAAAGAGAGTCTGCTTGGTCAAGCAAGCATAAGTCAGTGCAACTCACCTGTGTTAGGGATCCTGAAAAGAAGAAAAACTGACCCCACAAGCCAGAGTTATTTTCTCACCCGTACTGTACACAGTAGAGGAAATCCCCCAAAAAGGAAATTGGTAAACATACAATATACAACCTAAATATTTCACAAGTAGAAATTCAAGCAGTTGAATAAAATATAATCACATTTACAAATGTGCAGAGATTTTTTGGAAAACTGCAATATCTTTAAGAAGTATCAGTGTATAAGTATTCAAGGCAGTGCAGGTTTAAACATATTAAATTTGAGGTCAGTTATTAGTCAGGTGGGGTATTTTTCTTCGCTATAAGGGAAAGAAAGAATAAATGAATATTTAGGAGAAAGTTGCAATATTTTTGGTAGGTTAATTTTAATTTTGGAGCTGTCTCTACAGCTTTATCAAAGCATTGTCTAATTTTTTTTTAAAGATTTTATTTATTTATGTGACACACAGAGAGAGATCACAAGTAGGCAGAGGCAGGCAGAGAGAGGGGGAAGCAGGCTCCCTGCTGAGCAGAGAGCCTGATGCGGGGCTCAATCCCAGGACCCCGGGATCATGTCCTGAGCCGAAGGCAGAGGCTTTAATCCACTGAGCCACCCAGGTGCCCCTAAATTTGGGTTTTTAACTTCTTATTACAAGCGGATAGACTGCATGAGTAGAATTACTGGGTCCCTACTGAGTGGTGCTGTCATGTAGACAAGTGGCAAAATGAAAATATTATTCTGCCCAATCCGATTTTGATGTGTGTGACTAGCTCTGGTCTTCATTATACAGATAAGATTGGGAATTGATAGGCTAAGTGAAGTGGAGAGTTGAAATGTTATCTTGAAAATTTCTACAGAAATAGAATGTTAAATTAGATTAGGAGCTAAAACCTAATTTAGAGCTGAAAACAATGGAATTGAAAATCTATTTTGTTCATGTGTATCAGATAATTATAAAATGTTTCCTTCACTTAAGACCACATTCATTTTTTTTTCTCCACTTTTAATTTAATGGCATCAACATAGTGGCAAAAATGCAATTATTTTTTTGATAAAGCATCTTAGGGTGGACTGGTTTACAAGCACTTACTGTTCATTGAGTGCACAGCAACACATTAGGACCTGGGCAGGGTGTTCCAGCAAGGGAAGATGCAAGAAATGAAGAGATGTAGTGAACAGTTTCCTCATATTTCATCATTGAAAATTAGATATTAAATTGTTTCCAACCAGTAGTACTAGTTTTCTCACAACCACCTAAATGTTTGTCAGAATATTTATGAATGATACCAGTAAAACAAACATTTTGGGGACGCCTGGGTGGCTCAGTTGGTTAAGCATCTGCCTTTGACTCAGGTCATGATCCAGGATTTGCGTCCCACATCAGGCTCTTTGCTCAGCCAGGAGCCTGCTTCTCCCTCTGCCTGCTCTACCTGCTCTGCTTGCTGTTCCCCCTGCATGTCTCTCTCTGACAAATGGGTAAATAAAATATTTTTTAAAATAAAAAATATTAAAAAATAAAACAGACATTTTGGGTGATATTGTCTACATTTTGGGTGATATTGTATTTACTCTTTTTATGGAGCTTTTACTATGCTAAATCACACTGATAAGTGATCTGTGCTATGAGGTGTGAAGGTACGGAAGTGTGAAAGTTTGGGTGTTGACTTCCAGAATCACAATACATTGTGTACCAACGCAAAAATCAATTATGTGCTTATTTAAAAGTCAATAGAACATAAAGACAAAAACAATCCTGAAAAAAAAAAAGTAATTATGGCCCAAATATATAAAGTCAGTGTTCCTTATATGTTTAGGAAAGTTGAGCTGTTCATCCCATTTTAAAAAAGAGCAGCAAAAGAATTAATAAAAGGAGAAAACTTAACGGGAATATGTATACTTGTGAATTCATTCAACAAACACATTTGATCATCTATAATTTTATGCCAAACTATTGCTTGCATGATGGGTAAACTCAAGGCAAATGAAAGATTGCTTACAAAGACCTACATAGAAGAAAATACTCAGGTTCATTCATCACTGCATGCAATTTGAGAAAGTATTATGGATGTTGTACATTATGCAAAGGCTGTGTTTATTTTTCACTGGCTTCTAGGAACCTATTGTAAGGAAATTTGTAATAAGCCAAAAAGATTACAGGATGTCTCCAAAGAAAAACTGCATATTCTTTAGAGCAGAGCATTCTGGTACACACTATCTGATTCTACCCTTTTAGGACATTTTTAAATTTAGTTGGTAAATGAGAAATATTCTGTTAGGTTTTGTTTTTTTCTCTCTCGTTTTAAAGAACTCGTTCATATTGTAAATTGAATCCTTTCTGAGATATCTGTAATCCCACTATTTCTGTATTTTAGTTGTTGGCTTTGGATTTCTCTGTATCTTCATAGATATAGGACCAGGAAGATTGAAACTAGCTTCACTGAGACACACCAGCTCTGTTGATTTTAATATTTGTTTCTCTTCACCCTTTAGTAGTTCAATGACCTGAAAAGTCTTCTTATATATGTCTGTTTTTTCAAATTAGTATGAATATTTTATTTGTGTTTGTTACTATTGGTTTTATTTTATATTTTATGTTGTTCTTATGATCGTGTGGTCACTTTATAGATTTTCATATCTTGTTTCCCAGAATCCCAGGATACCTGTATCATGTGTATTAGTTCTCTATTGCTGTATAAAAATTACATGTTAGTGGCTCCAAAGAAGACACATTTATTATCTCATAGTTTCTGTGGGTCAGGAGTTCAGGCAAGGTTTAGCTGAGTGTGGTTTAGGGCCCCTCACAGGTTGCAGCCTGGGGGGTACCCTGGGCCTGCGGTCATCGCTAAGCTCCACCAAGGAAGGCTCCATTTTCAGTTTCACCGAAGTGACTGTTGACAGGCCTCAGGTCCTTTCTTGTTGTGTGATGAAGATACCAGGTCTTTGCCCTGCTTATCTCTAAAACATTGCTTCAGTAGCAACGTGGCAGCTTGCTTCCCTCAGAGTGAGAGGAGACAGAAAGAAAAAAGGAGAGATGGAGGGAGACGGGGCCAGGGGTTAAGCAAAAGGAAAGCCAGGGTCTTTCAAAATCTAATCTCAAAAGTGACATTTCATTACTTTTGCCTTATTCTCTTGATGAGAAGCAAGTCTCCAAATCCAACCCACAATCAAGAAGATACATCACACAAGTCTGTGGAGTTAGAGGAGGCAGGGGTCACTGTGAGATCGTCAATGTCATTACAAGTTGTCCATCACACCAGGGTAACACCACAACACAAGTGATGCACTTTTGACAGGATTATGTGAACCAATGCCATACCCTTAGATGGATTTTAGCCATCAGCATCAACCTACTGGCCAACAACAAGAGTAGCTTAAAACACAAGAAAAAGATAATAAAAAATGACAAGCTTGGAAGTTAATAAATCATCAGGCTCTATGTTCTTTCCTGTGAAGTGTCTAACAATTACTACTGATGATAAACAGCTTGGTTTCTTAGGTCTTCAGCGATCAGCTCATATTTTCCCCCACAATTTAACATCTATTTCAAGGAGGAGATTGTTTCTTACCCTAAAATCCTTATGATTAAGAGAAATGATGACAAGTGTTCTAAATATAAAAGTGTTGGTTGAACAAACCGTACACATGTCAGAAACACTGGGTTGATTTAACATTTTTACAGACTTTAACAGAATTCTGCTTCATAATCTCATTACATGAAGTTTCTGAACATCTCTCGTCACAGATCTTGCTAAATTCTGAGACATGAATATTTTAGAATTAGTCTCTTGCACTTTCCCCAAGACAAGCCACCTCAACATCCTAATATTTAAATGTATAGTTTTCTCCCATGTCTTCATTATTGAGTTAAATGTACCATGATATTATTTTTATATGAATTTCATCTTTGAAGATTTACAGAATATTAAAAAGTCATAGGTAGGGAAACGGACATACTAATAATGCCAAGGCTAATGTCTGTTGTACTGACTTGAAATCGTCTCCCACATACATCTTTTCATGAAACAAAACTAAGGTGTAGAACTGCCTTTTAACCATTTTATCATTTCATGTATATGAATATTTATATTACAAATATGCATGTATAAAAATACATATGCATAAATCTATAAAATAATATAGAAATTGTTGCTTTGGAAAAAAGAACATCAAGTTTCAAGTAGAGGACCATTTTTCACCAAATATTCTTGCATTTTTTTTTATTTTTACCACTTTCTTGTATTAAAAAATCAAAATAAAAAACAGCAATAAAATAAATATATATAAATAAGTAATTACATGATTATTGTAGAAATAATATGTTAACAATGATTTGGCAAAATTTGCTTTTGTATTAAATTAAACATTGACATTATTATATAGCTCTTAAAGAAATTGGGCAGTTATTTTATATATATATAAAAGACAATTCTTTCTGCATGTGTTTGCTATAATAACTAATGCATGATTAAACTGAAAATATTTCTTATTAAAATATTTGATGACTGATAAAAACATTTTTTTCATTCTTGTACCCATCTATAAAAAGTAATCACTGAAAATATACTTTGTTTAGTGTGCAAATCTATGTGAATAATTGCTTCTTATTTATTGACATTCATTCAAATATCATATATCTTCACTATATTTTGCTCATAGCGATTTTAATATATTCTCTGACCTTTAACAAAAATATTTCTTATGAAGAATTCCAGAGCATTACATTTCATGGTCTTATAACATAACCTCATTAGAAAATACTATCCATTCTTTATATCCTGCAAACATAAAAGATTTCTACCTTACTTGGCTATTCATTAACAGATTTTTTTCTTAAAAATCTAAAAATGTATAACCATGGGATATCTGTAAGAATTTATCTTTAAACCGTACTTGTACATCCCTTATCCAGTAAAGTTTAACTGCTTATAATTTTTTAGATTATGGCTTTGTTTTCTTACTTAAAATTCTATGGATTTCTCTGTATCTTCATAGATATAGCCGCCTGGCTGGCTCAGTTGGTAGAGCATGCAACTCTTGATACTGGGAGTGTGAGGTCAAGCCCCACACTGGGTACAGAGATTACTTAAAAAAATAAAATGAAATTTTATTTCTTTCAATATCTATACCCGACTTTATTAAAGATAATTATTTTTCATTTAACAGAACTAAGATATCTAATTTTAGAAAGAGTTAGATCAAAATCCATTTTGTTTTGTTCAGTGAGTTTCTTTAATATGTCTCTAATGTTGAGTGGTAGATGGCATTAATAGCCCCATTTCTTCAACTAGTTGCTATGCTTTCCATTGTCTCTCCCATTTGACTTTGGGCTGTTATATGATTTTATTATTTTTTATTTTTTGTTATATGATTTTATTTGGCTGATAAAGTAAGATGGAAATGACAGTTTGTCAGTTTTTTGCCTAGGTCAAAAGTAATATTGTTTCTATTTTCCTTCTTACCTTTCCATTGTCTCCAAGAGAAGCACATGTCCAGACAAGCCAGATGGTCTTCGAAGGAAGAGTTCTCACTGCTATTATTTTGGCAATATTGTCAGTGATGACATATTATATATAAATAGAACATAATAAACTATCACCAAAAATTTGAAAAATTTGCTGTTTTTTTGTGAAAGGACTCTTTGGTTCGATGGGAATGTATTTCTTCCATTGAAAATTCATGACGGAATGAAGTAAAAGTAGGATAAAAAATAGAGATTTTAAGAAACATATTTTTAGGCAAAGTGCAACTATAGTGTTAGAAATGTAATGTGTATGGGGAGCCTGGATGGCTCTGTTGGTTGGACATCCAACCCTTGATCAGGGCTCAAGTCTTGATCTCATGGTTGTGGGTTCACACCCCATGTTGGGCTCCATGCTGGGTATGGAGCCTACTTAAAATACAACAAAATAAATAAAATAAAATAAAATTAAATTAAAAAGAAATATAATGGAAAATAGAAAACCATCTCTGAACATTTTTCTAATCATTTATTTATTCATGAAGAGTTGTCTTTGTCTGAGGGAACATTGTTTCTATGTTGACAATATAAAATCTTCAGAATAAAGATTTGGGGAAAATTATTTAAAAAAAATAGTTGAGTTTTTAAAATGTGAACTCCTTTGGACTTGTATAGTCTATGGGTTTTAATAAATTTTGAGTTAAGTATTGTAAAAGATGTACAGATGTACCTGTTTGCAAGGTAGAAAAAAATATATTTCATAGAAATTATGCAGTTAATTACTAATGATAAAACATTCACCTAGGAGAAAGTATGTAAAGGAAATCATCAATCTGTTTAAAAAGTTTGCCATGACAGTTCTTGAGTATTAGTAGAGATGTTGGTTTTTGTTTGTTTGTTTGTTTTTTGGTTTGTTTGTTTGTTTTTCACTAACATGAGAGGAGAAGATCTTGATTCAGAGTTAGAAGTTCAATGGAGTCATGTGTGGACCAGCTTCCACAGCACTAAAGAGGAGCTACACAAGTCACTTAAATATTTTTCTGCCATGACTAGATCTAACTTTCTTTATCTTAACCCAAAAAATATTATGAACTAATGTTGGTGTCCTGGGAGGACACTGAGAGAAGCGAAGAGCCATATTACAGGTTTGCTCATCCAGCCTGTTAAGACATCTAAGTGATGAGGGAACTAAGGCCTACCAGTAGCCGTGGGCATGAATTGGAAGAGGATTATTCAGTCCTGATACAGGTTCAGATAAGCCAGTCCCACCTGAAAGATTAACTGCAACCTAATAAAGACCCTGAGCCAGAATCATTCAGCTAATTTGTTCCTGGATTTCTGATCCACTAAAATCTGCAAGATAAAAGTGTTCAATTATTTAAACTGCTAAATGTTGTGGGATTTGTTATTTAACAGTGGTAATGAATGTGCTGATGATTAAAAATTTAAATTTTCACTGTATTTCATTGCTAACCTATCATTTACTTGATATACTTGTTCAAAATGTTCAAAATTATAATCCGAAAGCATTGGCTATTTTTAAAAAATATTTTATTTATTTATTTGACAGAGAAAGATCACAAGTAGGCAGAGAGGCAGGCAGAGAGAGAGGGGGAAGCAGGCTCCCCGCTGAGCAGAGGCCCCGATGCGGGACTCGATCCCAGAACCCTGAGATCATGACCAGAGCCGAAGGCAGAGGCTTTAACCCACTGAGCCACCCAGGCGCCTATTTTTGATTCATAAATTAATTGATCAGATGCAAGTTTAGTGGGATTGATTTATATGCTATATATTTTCAATTCTTGTTTAAGAAAAAAACAGCATGTTTATTTTTTATATGCAATCTCCTACCTAATGTGTAAACATCATTAAGAGTTAAAACTATACCATTTATTTCTTTAAAACTTTTTTCGAAATCTATCAGAGAACCTGTATAGAGTAGGTGGCTACAAATTTTTTTCAAAGGACAAATTTAATAATTTCCTTAATTAAAAAAAGAAGCATGATTTTCTAAATTTGACTAAAACAACAAAAAACTATTGGAATTTTCATGTATGTTTCCAATTCCTGGGCTTCATTTTCTAAAATATTTAATTAATTATTACACTATGTATAATTTTAAATCAATAATTCTCACATGGTCCTAAAATAACTCACACCTAGTCTTCATATTATTTTAAATACTTCTAATACTTTGAGCTATCTTGCTTCTAGTCTCCACTTTTCCTCCTGTTTCGGTGTATTTGAAGTTTTGAAATTCTACCATTTTCTATTTGATAGAAAGTAAGGCTGTAAAATGGTTATCATTCTAATTTAGTGGAACAGAATGTATACACACAAACAGAAGTGAAAAGTGAAGTGTTAACACTGGTTGCCCCTAGCTTTGGGTGTTTATAATACACATAGACATACTTATATACTTTCCAGTGCCATTAACAAAATTCAGTCAATTCCAGTCTTTACCCTTTACCCACTCCTGTATTACACCACCACCTACATAAGCTAATCTTTTACTTGCATCACATTCCAATTTGTCATCAATAAAAATCTTGAAAATTAGAATGCTACCGCACATTAGAAATTTCACCCACCCAATTTATGATTAGCTGTGGTTATATAATCACTCTTTTGGCCCTGATTGATCTAGCTCTGGTAGTCATCATTAGACTATGCGTTCTAGAGGCTCTATTAGCTTGGATTCCTCCAAAAAACCGTAGTCTCAGAAATGAGCCATACGTGTGATTTTGACATGTGATTTCTGGAAACAAGAGCAAACAGATGGAAAGATAAAAGGTAGATGAAAATAAGAATGACCACACTTGCTTGTCATCACTACTTGCAATTGGATCTCAAGTCAGGGACTCAATGAGAAGCCATGAGGACTGTGTTCTGATTTTTATTTTTAAGAAACAGAAAATGTATGTTCACTAGCTCCCAACTATTATTTTACAACGTTTACTCCACAGGATATTAATTACTTCATATTTCCAAATGTATACATTTTTCAGAACATCAGAATATATATGTTCTACATCATTTCATATGCTGGTGAAAGACAAGTTTTAGGGAAGAAAGAGGGAATATATGCTAATCACAGACAAGGGGAGATATTGTCAGCATACATGCATTTACCATAGTAACAGGTAAACCACTGACTTTAAAAGGAGAGTTGAAGCGCAAGGGTCATTCAATACTATTTCAGCTACCAAAAAAAGACTTAGACTTAAGATACAGAGAAAAAAAAAAGTATTTTCTAGAATAACCCCAGATGGTGATCAACATTTGAAAGTATTTAATAAAATTTACGCCGACTCTTTCTGATCATATTACGAAAATATTTGGAAGAGAAATACTGAAGGTATTAAAATTTTATTATTTATTAAAAGGACAAAAAAAGTATTGTCTTAACAAATGAGTGTTTTTAACTTTATTGTTAGCACAAAATTTTCTCTCAGACTACAAAATCACAAACACTGATGGCAAGAGTTTTACGTGTAACAAATAATTACTTATACTTAGTGATTTATTCTACCATTGGATCCCAGGATGTTGTGACGAAAAAGAGGAAAGACATATACCATCGTACCTGGGTGGAAACAAATATTTACCCGAGCCATTTGGGTTGCATTTTCTATGTTACAGACAGGACCTTGTACCAACCCTCTCAGTAGCAAATGAAGAAAATACACCTGAAAGAAAATAAGACAAATATAACAATTATTGAATAAATAAGTAGATAATAAAATACCAATCTCATTATTATATTCTAAACATCACAATGATGTCTTATATTGAACAGGAAATGCCTTTTGTTCTAAAACAATTCACATTATATAATAAAGGGTTTTTTGTTGTTTTTTGTTTGTTTTGTTTGTTTGTTTTTACTTTAGGAACAGATTATTCCATTGCGAGCTGTAGTATTTCAAAAGATAAAGAGTAGAAAATCTTTAAAGAAACTAGATTTAAATGTATATGACACCATAGCAGAATTCCATGCTATAAAACACACAGAAAAAAGGGGTGAAATTGCTGCTTGCAGGAGTAAAATAGTAACATTTTATGAGTTGGGGAAGTTTTATGATACTGCCTAATGATTTTCTTTGTTTGGCCAGTGTACAAACATCCATAGTTTGCCACGTCTAAATTGCTAGTCTCTCGTATGCATGGCTTTCCTCCAGTTATTTTATGAACCTCGAGCTTATTAGATTTCACTGTTGAAAAATGCAGTTTCCTCAGATTTAAGGTGGGCTGCATCACCTCCGTGTGGATCATTTCTTTCACACTGTGCATGTATTTAATGATTGTGTCTATACATCACGAAGTAAAGTGGTGACTTGGCAACCACATATTTGGTCTATTTTATTTATGACTCAAGAATGGAACTCGAATGTCTAACTCAACTACAACCAAAGTTACTTAAAGATAAGAAAACTGAGAGCCAGGGAATTTAAAGTTTCTCCAAGGTCTCCTTGCTCTCTATTAAATGTAGTTTGCTTTATTTCAAGATACGGTGGGTCAATTCACAGAACTAATAGGTGTGAGGCTCCAAATCATCTACATTGACCACATTAAACAACAACAACAAAAAAGTATTAAAAAATAATAAGTTCATCTTTTAAAATCCCTCAGTGAATTGAGATGAGAAGAAAATATAGAACCAATTATTTAAAAAATCTTCATTGTTAGATGTAAAAACAAAGCCCTAGGGGCATGAAGCTAGGGATCCAGGATCACACAGCTGATAGAAATTATAGAATTATAAACTAAATATGTTCACATAAATTTGTTGTTCTTTGTATTATGCCATAACAGGAATCTTTATTTTTTTTTAATGATTTTATTGATTTATCTGAGAGTGAGAGAGGAAGAGGGAGCATGAGCAGGGGAGGGGCAGAGGGAAAAACAGACTCCCCACTCAGCAGAGACACCTGAATGGGGCCCTCAATCCCAGGACCCTGGAATCATGACCTGAGCCAAAGGCAAATGCTTAACCAACTGAGACACCTGGGTGCCCCTAACAGGAGTTTTTAATTCAATAACCTGAATTTCTCAATTTTTCTAGTAGCATCTCTGTGATAATTACATATCTAAGTATAAAGAATAATAACCTTTATTTCCAATGCAAATC
Organism: Enhydra lutris kenyoni; assembly: GCF_002288905.1. Lineage (NCBI taxonomy): Eukaryota > Metazoa > Chordata > Mammalia > Carnivora > Mustelidae > Enhydra > Enhydra lutris. The sequence continues at coordinate 16,130,665 of NW_019154109.1, read as the reverse complement.
TAAGCTATTTTTTCCAGAATTAAAAAAAAAGATAATCTACACTTTGATTATAATAAAAAATGTCAAGTTTTCTTTATAAGGCTTTTTCAAACAAAAAAAAAATGGAGACAGTTACTGGCAACTTCTAATATATTAAATATTAATTTTAAACATATTTGTTTAACTCTCAAAAGTATTAACTTTAGAATTTTCTCCACAGCCTATGTTAGCAAGGTATAAGCCATATAATGCATCTTTATTAGTTGCAATTTTAACAGGACAAAAAAATTACCAACAGGTTCACAAGGTATAAGAACATGATTTTGATGTGATTGAAAATTGCTCCACATATCTTGTGCCTTAAGTAGAAAATCACCATGTAATCATCTAAGATCTCACATTGAGATCCATATAGCCAAAATTATATATAAAGCTATCCCAAGTCCCTGCCAAAAAGGAGAATTGATGTGATTCAAATAATAACACAAAGGTAATATGATATAATAAGGAGAGACATTAATTGAAATAATAAGCAACAAGGGAGAGAGTTATGGAAGGAAAATGGAAAAATGTGAGTCTTGGCTAATTTTTGATTTATGGATGGGTCAAATAATTTAGGTTTATAATTTATTAGACTTGTTCAGGGGTTAGTCAACCAAGACAGTGTATCATGGCTATGTGTCAACACTGGATACATTTTTTAATATTTATTTTCAATGATACTCTTATTTATTGCTCTTTTTGTCTCTTTTTATTCTTTTTTCCTTCCTTTCTTCCATCGTTCCTTCGTTCTTTCTTTTTTTTTTCCTTCCTTCCTTCTTTTTATTCTTTCTTCCTCTTTCATTACCTTTTCCTTTCTTTATTCCTTCTTCTTTTTGTGGGGGGAGGAACAATACCCTTATTTGGAAAGACTCTGCCATTTTTACCAATGTAAAAACTTTTATCAGTGTAAAAACTAATGCCCAGTTCTCATACATGGATAGCATCCAACAATGGTTAGTCCTCGAATTCTGAGTGTGCCTACTTATTGGTATTCTTCTTAGGTTTCGTAGATAAAATACAGGATGGCAATTTTGAATTTCAAATAAACAACAAATCAATTTATAGTACAAATACATTTCATGCAATATAATTTTATTTTTATATATAAAATTATATATACAAAATATAACTTTGTATTTTTATTTGTTAACCTGGCAACCTTAACGTGTTCATTCTATTAATCTCGTGTGAAATGATAATATGAATATGAAGTGTAATTCTCAGATCCAGTCACATGGATTTCTTTCTCCTCACACATCTGAGTTTTCTGAAATATGAACTTTAAAACCATATAGTTCTGAGTTTAAATCATAATGGTATGAATCTGATCAAATCACCCCTCCAGGCTCATTTTTTTTTCTTCCATTTAGTAAACAGTAGTAATGATAGTAAAAGCTTTGGAAACTGTTGTGAAAATTAAATGACATTATATGTAAAGTAACTGACAAAGGCAGTTCTTATTTGTAAATTGCTTATTTTAAAAATGAAGTTAAATAAAATTTTAGAACTTCATCAAGGTACTAGAATAAAAACCCATCTCTCTTGAAAATACACCCATTTTCCTAAATTCAAAGAAAATAAAAGTCCCTTCATTATGTTGTTTCTGCATGAAGTATACTTGTCACTTAAAAAGGAGATGAGGAGGTCACACAAGGAATCTACAAACCTGCAAAACAGAGTCTGGAAGACTATGAGATATTTTGAAAATAAAGGCTATAGCAAAATAATAATATATGTAGTAATATATAATATAGTAATACAGACACTGAATATAATAATACAGACACTGAACTTTGGACTAAAGAAGAATTTGGATTTAATTCCTTTTGCTTCTCATATGAACTGTGAATTTGTCTTTACCTATAAAATTGGAATAAAAGTTCCTTTTTATAGTATTATATGTATGATTAAATGGAATAATAAATTTTAAATAATTGAGCATAATGAAGATACTAACACTGCCACTCATATCTAAAAGTTCTGTGCTTTTTCTTTTTTTTTTTTACCTTGTGCTTTTTATAGTTGTTTTAGTCTCAGTTTCTTTTGATTATTTTTTCCCTATGCCTTGTAAAACTTATATCTACTTTCTTTCCTCTTCTCCAATAAAACAGTTTTCTTTTTATGTCTTTTAAAATTTTAGATCTATAGCTGCCCCTTTACATGTGTGATCTATAGAATATATTTTCTCAAGTGTTAAAGTGTATGATATATGAAATCTTGGAAGAAATGTGCAAAACCTGCCTTTTGCCTTAACCTGATGAGTAAGTAAAGCTATGAACAACAAATGCTTGAAAATGAGAAGTTAATGACTACATTACCTAAGGAGAAAGAAAAGTAACTTGATAGATAAGAAATGTACTGTGTTTTCAAAAAGAAATCTCTTCTAACAATCAACTATGCTTATACAAGTACTTTAAATATGTGAGTAAAAAAGTTTTATGTTAGAGTATTATAGACAGAAAAATTGACCTCATAGTCAATATGGAAAGATCCCATGTCTCCCAGGAAACATTCCTTAACATTGAAAAATGGATGAATTGGAGGCAGGAAGATGAGGCAACAAAGAAATTATTGTGGATACCATAATTTATCAGACTACATGTTAACAGAGGTTTAAAATTATTAAATACACTAAGGAGAACAAATTATTAAGTTTAAAAGTTTTTTTTTAACTTAACTGTCAAAAATATAATAAAGAGCAAAAGAAGCAATACTATATGGACACAGATCCGTGGACTACAGAGTGCAAGGGCCAAATTACAGAACATTTTTTGAAGGTTGTAAAAAAGAATAAGAAGGAAGAGAAGCAATAAGACCATAAATGGTATGTAAAGTCTAAAATATTTACTTTACAAAAAAAGCTTGTAGATCTTTGACATATGGCATATGTATTAATTATTCCATCAGTTTGTTTTTCTGTCTCTGAAGTAAATTTTATAAACAAGATATAACTCATTTTCCCTTTGGTTTAGTGTGGGAATGGAGAATAACAACGACTTGACTATCTTTTAATGTCATTATTATTTTAGAATTTTGTCAAAGTAGAAGAGAATTATCCATTTAAGCTAGAGGCAGAAGTCGGTTACAGGCAAGATCCAAGATGATTTGGCCTCAAAAACTAGTGGAAGGCAAAACTGGGTGGAAGTGTCAAAAAAGAAACCAAGATTTCCTCACTTAATAAATTTCTGGAGTAACAAGTTATGAAAATTGCATATTCATTGCACATACATACATAATCAGAATCAAAAAATTACAGTAGGTACTGCTCACATAGTTCTTAAACTAATATCACCTTTTTATGTATTGGAGTTTAGAAAACAGGAAGTAAATTGTTTATGTTTGGGGTCAGTTAAAATCAATGGTGTATAGAACTTGCTGTAATAAATACATAATGATACATCATTAATATCAATAATACATTTATGACTGTTACCTGAATTACCATAAATGTATTATTGGTAACTAAATTATTAGGAAATAAATTCTGGGTAATGAGTTCTTTAGTATGAGTTATTTGCAAAATAGAAACCAGTAACCTGTGAGTTTTCACTCAGACTCATTGTGGGATACAATTTCACGTGTGATGCACGTGGTGGCAAGTAGAGAAACTGTGAAGGAGCAACATACACACGGATCATATCTACTGTGTCTTCCTTATATTCTAGGCCAATTCTAAGTGTATAACATAGATTATACAAGAGTTTTCTACAGATTATCATTTGTCAAACAAAAGATAGCTCAAACCAGAACAAGGCACAGACCATAATTGCAAAAAATATTATATAGGAATATCATTTTAGCGAGAAATCCAAAAGACTCTTCATTAAGTGCTCTAATGTTGGGAATGCCTATTGTGCAAAATAGACTTTAAGCTGTTCTGCTTTCCCTGCCACTTTTCTTTTAAATCACTTTCTCTTAAGAGTATTATGACAAATGAGCTTTCAGGGCGAGCTACTGTTAGCTTTTGGCATCAGTTGCTCAAACTATGTCACTCGAATTTATTCTGAGCCTCTTATGCCAATGGCAACTCTGAAAGAAGTCTTACAAATATGGGTACTTGTGCCAGGTATTATAGTAATGTTGCTCTAAACAGTTTATCCTCAAAAGAACCGTAAAATATTGATAAGATATAAATACTTCAGATGTAGGAAAGATTAATTTCAATAATATTTTCAGTACAAACAGATACTTAAAGATGAATTAATTCTAAATATACTTCTTCATTGACATTTTCCCTGGAGTCAAATATATTTCATAATGTCATAAAACCATAGGAAATTTTATATGATCACCTGTATTCTTATATCAAACAGAGGGAGGAATATATTATCATGAAACACTACTCAATATGATATTTTTAAATAGTCTAATTAGTCTGCAGAGTCATGGCATTTGTAGTTTAGTAGTGCATAAAATTCATTAGGAAGTGCTCCTTAAAGAAACTCAAGCCCTTTTCATACTTCATTAACATATTTCACTAACATTATATATAGATACAGATATATAATATCATTTTGTATTACATATCATTATGTAACGTATTACATAACATATTATGTTACAGTGGCTAAAGATTAGCCCTGCTCTCCTAGATTAGTGATTTTCAGAGGGTTTAAGGTTGAGACAGCTGGTCTTAGAATAAAAATAAATTCCAACATATTATTTCCTCATCAATGTGGCCTCAGAGAGTTATGACTTTAATAGAAAAAGATGAGGAGGAGGGGTAAAAGAGGGGCTTGTTATGTTTCCATTTCTTGATGATTGCATTCTTACACTTTTCAATTATGGGCAAAAAATCCATTTGATCAGTCTCATACAAATTGGAAAGCAAATCAGGTGTCTGAACAGTTGCTGAGAGTCTAAGTGAGAATTCTGTAATGCAGACCTAACTGATCATTTCTCACAACAACTGTATGTTTGTTTCTATCTTGAAGTCCTTAAAGATTGAAAAATATTAATAAAACTCTTAGTCAGTTAGTTATGGCCAAAGTCAATTGACCAATCCATCAATTAATTCATCAAGATACTCTTTTCTCTAGATTTTCCATCAAATTTTCTCACAAAAAAGCATTGTCTAAAAACGCTTAAGTGAAGCTAAAATCAATCTCAAAAGAGTTCACATTTAGATCATTTACTTGTGTATTTGTTTAGCAATTTAACTTTGCATGAAATCTCTAAAGCAAATATTCCCTATTGACAAAAGGAGATTTTAGAATGCTTGTTTTCTGATACTGTGTGGGTGATAGGTACACTATTAGAAGAGCGCAAATTTAAGTCTTAGAAGTGCAACATCAGAATTTAGGTATGTCTCAGGTGAGAGGGAATAGGTTGTTTAAATTGTTTGAAGAATGTAAAGACTCGGTGATATATATGGCCAGCTAAAGATTGTGGCAATAATCCTGCAGCAGATGATAAGACTCTGGACTGAGCAGGGGAAGGAAATTTATCATGGGATAATGAAACTATGATATTGGAGGGAAGTGGAGAGTAGAAGCATGCGAAATCTAATAGGATTTTCAACTTAAAGTGCAAATGGCAGAAATGGGGGATTAGTATGGGAAACTGTTTTGAGAAAAATAATATTAATGTGGCTATAGGTATATACTGAAATAAGGAAGAGAAACAAAATGAAATAGCTGAGTTTTGAGCAGGATTTTGACTTGCATCTATGTAGGTGCTGGTTACTTGTTCTCTAATTTCCAGCTAGATCTGATATACTCAATTTTAAAAAGAGAAAATGGTTGGACAATTAAGAAATAAAATGCTTTGTTTTTAAGGAACAGGCATTTGTTTAAATGTTAATGATATAACTGGTATTTAGAGAAATAAATTCCAAAAGATTAGGAAAAAAATTTAAGACTCTTTTTAGGCAAATTCTATACCTTATGACATTTATAGCTGTATCCCATTTACACTTTCGAGCTTCATTTAAAAATAACTTCATGCCACATAATTCCAAATGGCCTTTCTCATCACAGTATGGTTATTTTAAAAATTCAATTTGCATTAGCATCATTCTAACTGACATTTAAACTGTCTGTACATTCCTCACAGACTGTTAATTTTATCTGAAAATGATAGAGTATATCACCATCAAGTCAATGATTAGATATGGAAATAAATTCAATTAAATTTCAAAACAAAATACCAAACAAATACCAAAATAATTAAATAACTGTGCTAGATTTGAATTTGAGGTGTCTGTTCTTTTAAATGCTTTGAATAATCCACTAAAGTTGCAGATAGATAGACAGTGATAGATTTAGATAGACACACACACACACACACACACACACACACACACACACACACATTTATGCCAGAGTTTTGTCATGACAAGTCCAGTCAGTCAAATGTGTGATATACACAGATGTATCAAATCGAAATTAATTATATATATTCAAGCTAATTTGACATTCTGTGATAAAATCAATTAGGCTACTCAGTCAAAATAATTTATGTATAGTTTGAATATGCATGGAATCTGAGAAAATATAATATTATAGTATATAGTGTTTGGATTTAAGTTTGAAAATAAATTAATTGATTTATTATTTATTAATTAATTTATTATTAATTTATTATTATTATTTGAAATAGGAATGCATGGATTTAACAATGTAAGGCATTATCAATACACATTTTTCAAGCAATGTGTGACTAATAAATGAGCTTTTATAATGGACTGATAAAAATAATTTAGATTACAAACTTTTGTGTTGTGATCCAGCTGTCTATACTTCACCAACTTGTTCTACTTTGCTTTTCAGTGGGTAATAAGAAAAGAAAAGAGGAGAGAAGAAAAACAAAAAGGAAACTGGAGCAATCCTAAAAGGACGGCATCTTGACATTGATTCTTTCAGGCCTTTAACGTATCAACTGTCATTCGAGATGTCTCTGGCATATACAAAGTCAGTGCAGATAAACTAGGAGCGTCTACAGTGAATGGCTAAGCCATGGATTCTATTGAGATATGAAAAAAAGAAGAGCTGATTATTTTCGTGACATAAAAGAGGTGGCTTGTTCTTACATCTGGAATGTGGACTCAAATTTCTTTTTTTTAATTTCTTTTTTTTTAATTTTTAAATTTTTTTAATAAACATATAATGTATTATTAACCCCAGAGGTACAGGTCTGTGAATTGCCAGGTTTACACACTTCACAGCACTCACCATAGCAATACCCTCCCCAAATGGACTCAAATTTCTTAAGGGCCTGAGAATACTTTCAAGTCACCTCAGGAAAGGGTTGTACCAGCATACTTATTTGTGGTGAAAATGATAAAGGCTTCCTGACTCTGATGCTTGAGAACAACCTGAATTTGTAGGTTAAGTTTTTCCAAACTGAACTGGTTAGGAGAAAACTCTGCATCTGGAATAACCTGGCAGCAGAGAAAATAGTTGTTTCCTGTGTACATGTGTTTATAGAAATTTAAAAAGAGCAGCAGGTACTATTCCATTTAATAATTGTTTGCATCTAGCACCTCAAGTGAGACTAACAGCTTGAATGGGCTATAAAGTGTATATAATATTGTAAAGAGGAAAAAATAAAAACAAATCAGGAATCAAAGGTTTATGGCAGCACTGAAAGGTCTAGAATATGTGCCTCTTATAGAAGTGAAACTAATACTCGTCAGATAGGAGAGCAATCGACAAAATAATGGAATTCTTCAAAGATTTAATTGGTGCACACACAGAAACACAAACACACCATACTAAAGAATTTTAGAACTAAAAACAACATGTCAAATGTAAAAATTTATCTGGTACATTGAAAATAAATAATATCCACTTTTGAAAACAAAATTGCTTGGAAGCTGAAGAAATATATAAAATCATTGAATATAAAATAATAAAAGAATATCTAAAAAATATAAAGGAAGGACCCAGAAGATATAATGTGAATAGTAAGAATTCCAGAAGAAAATGGACAGATAGGAAGAAATAGCAAAACCAACAATAGAGAAGAATTTCTTTGATCTGAACAAAGATCCGAAGCTGCGCAATGAAAGGCTCACGATAATCTAGGAAAGATATATATATCACAAATATTCACAAAATACTTAAACTACAAATAGAAAATAAATTTAAAAGAAAAATATTACAAAGTTATGAAAATGTTACAAGTCCAAGAAATAAAGATGATTTGCTGTGAAACTTCCACTGACCTAGAAATTAGGGGTTAATACTAAGTCAAAAATTTATAGTGCTAAAAGAATCTTGAAATTTACTGTGTATGCTTGTGTTTAACAGCTATAAAAACAGCTATAAAATATTGCATGGAAAATATGTATCTTTAATATAATTACAGTCAGCATAGCAAATTGCTCAAAACAATAAAAGGGCACAGAGATGGGTATCTGAATGATTAGATTCCCAGCTATCATCTTTTCCCACACTGAAGTATAACAGCATTGAGTAGGTGCCCATATTATGGATCTTCTTTCTCAATTCATAGGAAAGAGAAAATGTTACTCTGAAAAATGCTATAAATAATTTTACTGAGTTATAATTAAGATTTGTTAAGGAATTTTTAAAAACTGGCAATTCATAGAAGGGATTATCCGTCTGACAAATTAGCTTGTGAAATGGTACTCCAAACACTTCTAGTTCTCAAGAATGTGTAAATTAAGTATTGCTTCTTATTCTCTAGACTGGGAATAATTAAACACAGTGGGAACTTCCAGGGATTGTTAGGATGGAAAATAGTGGATATTTTCATGAATTCCTCATGGGAATCTGTTATGCCACACTGCATTTAGTAGAACAACCAAAAAACAATTATATATACTTCCAAGCAAGGAGATAGTTGCAAGATACTACTCAGAATGGACAGCTCAAAATAGGCAAAATTTGAAAGCACATCAATAAGGCTATGGTGGCATACTCACATTTTATGTATAGTACTGATAATTATGGTAATTACATTTTACTTGGCCCCTTCTATGGATCAGGCCCTTTCCTAAGCATTTTACAATTATATGAGTTAAGCAACATCATTATCCCGTTTTATAGATGGAATAATTGAAGCAAAAATTACTTAAATAACATATCCAAGGTCACATAAATAGTAAGTGGGGAGATTGGATGGGAATGTAAGCAATCTGTTTCTGAAGTGTATGTTCTCAAGCACTCTATGTATTTAACATATAATTGCAAACTTGGACACAGTTTAAAAGAATGACCTAGATCTACATTACATATCTGGAAGATTGTTCATGATTTATTTTTAAGTAAGAAAAGCAAGTTAAAAACGGGAATACTGATGTCCTATATATCTTACATTGCCTGCAACAACTAGATCACTAACACAAAAACTATTTTTGGTGCACAGAACTTTTTGCTTAATTAAATTGAATTAATTTGGAAACACCTACATGTTTCTGGACAAAGCGTATGATGTACTTCTGATATTTTCCCAGTTTTTATAGTCTGATAACCATTCTGACTTCAGTTCAGTTATATAAAAACACTTAAAGGTGAGAACTAAGAGAAATCTACATTTAGAAGTAAATCAAACACTGCATTAGGCTTTCGTGTCTTATCCCATAGTATTTTGAAAACAAATAAACTAAATAATGAATCTTTCCATTATTTCACCACATCAGAAAGAAACATTATTGTCCTCAAATATTCCCATGTTAAAATAACTTGTGTATCAAGCTGTTGACTGAACTCCTAGGGTTCTATCTAAGTGACTTTTTATATATAAGTCCTTATATAAGTGAGATACAAATAATCCCTGGCCTCAGTGAATTTTCAACTATTATTTGAATTGTAACGAATTTTTGTATTTTCAAAATAACTATTCTCCAGAAATGGTTATTCTCTGAATATAGGTCCTGCATGTCCATATTACAGGCAAAACAACGAAATCCACTGGAGTGCCATAGAACAACTTTGAAGTCTAACTTTTGAAAAAAATCATTATTTGTTTGATTAAACATGTTCATAGACAAAAATGGAAGGATCCATGAAATGACTTTGAATAAGTGGAGGAGTTATAGAACAACGGTGACTACTCTCTTCTATACTCTCTACACCAAAATATCCTGGACAAAATTTCCTCCTAGTTTGACTTTATTTATCAATGGACTTCCAGTAAGTAGAACCACTTGCAGTTCCTCAACTCTATATTTTTGGTTTGCAGGTATTTCTACTCTCTCTCTGCTTCTTAACTGTTCATACCTATGTATAGCCTACTCAGACACATGGTTAAAATCCTCATTTATTTTTATTTTTATTTATTTATTCATTTATTTTTTACATTTTCCCATGAGTTCCCTAGCCTAGTTCTAGATCTGGGTACTGTTTTCTGTTTCTGCTCTACTGACCAATATATTGCACTTGTCACACCATATTGTAAAGTGTCTTTTTATTTCAGTACAATCCAAATAATTTGTCACCTGTTTGAAGACACAAAGTGACTTGTTCATCTATATCCCTCACTCTAGTGTTTGATGCTTCTAAGAGACATCCAGATGAAATGTGAGAGAGACAACCAGTCACAATTTACTAAAACAGAGAGACTCCAGAAATTTGTCCTTAATATTCATCATGAGAGAACCCTGTGAGCAAAATAAATCAACAGAAAGCCAATCTACTCCATAAAACTCTGTAATTAGGAATGTGCTTGTGTGACATTGGGTAAAACTCTCTGGGATTACATTCTATGCTTTATTTAAACTCAAATCCTTTCAATTCTATTATTTATATTTATCTGATTGTTACATAAAACAAATGAAAATGAATAGAAAGTTGATTGGAATTTAAAATATATATTTGGCATTTTTTAAAAATCAACTTTAGTTTCAATCAATAGATACTCAAGTACTAATCCCCATAATGTAAGTAATTAGAAATGTTATAAATTTAATGTTTGATTGACAATTTTCATCAGTGACACCTGATTTTAATTTTAAATGCTGAAATTATATAATTATTTTCTAAATATAAATAGATACCAGGTAGATTTTGCTGCCCTACTTAATTGCACTGTATATGAATTCTGTTTATAAATAAATGCATATGTATGTATATATGATATATGCATCATATGCTCACATACATACACTGAAGAGGAGCAGAATATGCCACCTCAAAATACGCATTTTGGCATAGTGATTGTTTTAAATGAAAATTACTTAAAAAGCCAGGGCAAAAAGGACACTGACCCTTCTTGTCCCACTGAAAGCAAGAAGTGTATCTCCCATGTGAAAAGTACTTTCCTACCAGGAGGGTAGAAGGCATTCTTAACACCAGAGAGGGAATTTGGTACCAAGACAGCTGTATAAAACATTGTTTCTTCTATGCTACTTTAACATCCTAAGCCCTAAACCCCTTTTTCTTGTCAATTCTTTACAGATTTATTGGTTCATTGTCTAAAAGTGTAAAAGTTGCCTGCTTTGGTCACTTCTTTTTTTTTTTTTAATGGAACTCCTATATGTATGAACATATATTTGTTTTTCTCCTGTTAATCTGTCTCATGTCAATTTAATATTAGGCAAGACAAAGAACTTAGAAGGGAAGAAATATTCACTGTAACATTCCTATAACACCCATAATTAACAGGCATGTTTCAACAAGGGATCTTAATATATTTTGCTTGGAAAAATTTGGAAAACATATCATGCAATTATTTAGTTCATCTTGAAACCTATAAAATTTAGCAATGAAATAACATTTCAAAGGGCAACTTTTAGCAACAAAATATAACAATGAATTACTTTTAGCAATGAACTAGTACTCTAAAAGGCAAGAATCCTTAACAAGTCAAGAATTAATCAACATTATAAATTGTATGTGTTTATGTTTGCCTACTATTATGCAAATTCTCTTGCTGACAATAACTTTAAGGTTGTCTACACTTTCAGCAGGGTTGTCTTTGTGAATATCTATCTATCAATTCATCCATCGTCCATCTACTGTATAAAATTACTTGCGGCAGCCAAAAAAAAAAATAGCCTCCTTACCTTTCTATCTAATTATCCAACCCCTCATCCAGAGCTCTTGGGTCATTTCCTACAAATGACATGGATGATTTTCTCGCTGGGTCAGCTTCATTGTCTCCAAATTCGGGATAACTTGCATATGACAAAGAGACATATGACACCCAGACTTACATTTTATAATCTATGCCCCCAAATGGAACAGTGATCCTTTTATGAGAACAAATTTGAAAATATCCAGGAAAGTAATGTAATTATCTAACTTATTTTTTTAAGATTTTATTTATTTATTTGACACAGAGAGAGAGAGAGAGTGAGTAAGAGAGGGAGAGAGCATGCACAAGCGGGGGAATGGCAGGCAGGGGAGGAACAGGCTCCCCACTGAGCAAGAAGGATGATGTAGGGCTCAATCCCAGGACTCTGGGATCATGAATTGAGCCGAAGGCAGCTGCTTAACCAACTGAGCCACCCAGTAACCCCAAAATTGTTATTGGAGTCCTTGTCATGAACTGAAAATTAAGGAAAAGTTAATGACAGAATGAATAAATATTCATAGATGTGGCTACATGCCCCTACTTTGGCCTGGAGATTTCTTTCTTGGAGACTGCTAGAACCAAAAGATATAAAAGTTGGGAGAAGAAAAAAATGTCAAAAGAAGGATTTTGATTCCATAATGTAGTAAATATGTAGGAAAATAAAATAATAGATGTTAAGTAAACATCTTTTTCAAATCATCTTTATTGAAGTACAATTCACATTTAATAAAAAAAAACACCCATCTAAATTACAGATTTCAGTGAGCTTTCACAGAAACACTCCTGTAAGCCACCAGCACTTTAGAAACAGAAATCTCATGTTAGCTCAGAAAATTTTCTTGTGTCTTTCCATAGTTGATTACTTTTCCTCTCTTGGCGTACCTCTGATTCTGTCATTACCCACTAAGTTTACCTTCTCTAGACTTACATATAAATAGAATCATCTTCTTTTCCATATGGCTTATTTCACTCAACATATTGTTTTCAATAGTTCATTAATATGTTTGCTGATTATACCACAATCTGTCTATCTGTTAACTTATTGACAGACATTTGGGTACTTTGCAGTTTATTGCTATGAGCAAAAGCTGCTATAAACATTTAGATACAAATCTTTGTTTAAAAGTTTTTATATATTTTGGGTAAATATCTAGAAATAGAATTGCTGCTTCATATGGTAAATGTATGTTTAACTTAAAAAAAAAAAAACACCAAAAAACACAAAACCTGCCATACTAATTTCCAGTGTGGTTGCATAATTTTAAATTTCCAGCAGCAACATGAAAGAGTTCCAGTTGCTTCACCTTTTCACCAACATTTGGAATCATATTTATTGAAAAGAATGATCCTTTCTCCATTGAATTACTGTGTAATTTTGATAAACATTAATTGATCATATATGTGTGAGTTTAACTGTGCCCTGCCTTCTATTTCAGTCATTTAGAGAGCTCTCCTTACATCACTGGTCTTCATCACTGTGACTTTAGAGTAAGTCTTAAGATCATAGAAAGTAGGGGACCTGGGTGGCTCAGTGGGTTAAGCCTCTGCCTTTGGCTCAGGTCATGATCACAGGGTCCTGGGTTTGAGCCCCACATAGGGCTCTCTGCTCAGCAGGGAGCCTGCTTCTCTCTCTCTGCCTGCTGCTCTGCCTACTTGTGATCTCTCTTTCTCTGTCAGATAAATAAATAATTTTTTTTAAAGATTTTATTTATTTATTTGACAGACATAGCGCACAAGTCGGCAGAGAGGCAGGCAGAGAGGCAGGCAGAGAGAGACGAGGAAGCAGGCTCCCCGCCGAGCAGAGAGCCCGATGCGGGACTTGATCTCAGGACCCTGGGATCATGACCTGAGCTGAAGGCAGAGGCTTTAACCCACTGAGCCACCCAGGAGCCCCTAAATAAATAAATTCTTTAAAAAAAAAGAAAAAAGAAGCAAGAAAGATCACACAATGTAAATCCTCCTAGTCTGTACTTCTCTTAAGAAACTTTTCTGACTATTCCAAGTCCTTCGAATATCCATAGACACTTTGAATCATCTCAGTGTCTACAATAAATATAGCCTACATGGCTTTTTGTTTGGATTATACTGAATTCATACATCAATTTGAGAAAGATAATCAGTTTAATATATTGAGTCCTTCAATCCATGAGTATACCCTAACTTCCATGTGTTTGGGCCTTTTAAAAGTTTATCCCACCAGTATTTTGTAGTTTATGTGTATAGATTATTTTAACATTATTAAATATTAATATTTAATATTACACTATTACACATGATTTCTTAAATATTTTCAGCTTGCAATTCTTGTTGCTTCTATAGAGAAATAGCTTTTGTTTTATGCTGATCATGTGTCCTATGGCCTGCTCAACTCACTAATTTTAGGCAGTTGTATTTTAACTGACTAGCTCTAGTCAGTTTTATTTTGGTGAATTCACTTAGGATTTTCTACATGCATAATCATTTCACCAGCATTTAGAGTGTTACTGCTTTCCAGTGTGGATGCTTTTTCTTTATCTATCTTTCTTTATGGAACTAGCTAGAACCTAAAGTATTACGTTAAACTGATGTGGTGATAAAACAGCATTCTTGTCTTATTCATAAATATTAGGGGGAAATATTAAAACTGAAATCACTGAATACAGTTAGCTACTCACAGGTGTCCTTATCAGGCTGAGGAAGTTCAGTCCATTCCCAGGTTCTAAGCCTTTGTTAATCATATGAGGTATCGAGTTTCGTCAAAGGCTTTTTCTGGCTACTTTTAGATTCTCTTTATCAATGATGGTCAATAATTTGATAATGATATGCTTTGAGGATTTTTATAGCCTTAAGTTTTGATTATGTTTAATGATTCGTGTTGTGTTTATTATTAAGCTGGTAGGTCATTGAGCTTCTTTAATGGATGGCTGAATAGATTTTGTCAAATTAAAAAATATTTTAGCCATTATTTTTCCAAATATTTACTCTCTTCTATCTCCTTTGGGGACTCAATCTGCCTCTATTTCACACCCACTACAAGGTAATGTCTCAGTAGTCAATGAGCTCAGTTTAAGTTTTTTAGTTTTTTTTTTTTCTCTGTATCCTTCATTTGTAATAAAATCTACTGTGATATTTACTATGGTCTTAATTTCTACATTGTCTCACATGTTATTGATTTCCATCTAACATATTTTTCCTTTTGTAGAGGTTCCATTTGATCTTTTTAATAATGTCCTTTCTTCTACTTCTGACCATGTTTTCCTTTAAATTTCTATCCATACTATTTTTTACCCATTTTACTGTGGTATAATTAGCATACAAAAAATGTGCATATTTCACATATTCATCTCGATGAATTCGGAGAATATAAACTTCTAACACCATCCCCACAATCATATCTGTAACCTCCAAAAGTTCCTTCCCTTTCTATTTATTATTATTACTATTTTGATAAGAACACAGAATAAGATCTATCCTCTTAGCAAAATTTTAAGTAAACAATACAGTAATATTAAATATAAGTGCTATGTTGTACAACAGATCTCTAGAACTTATTTATCTTGCAAAATTAAATGTCCCCTCCACTTAACGCCTCTTCGTTTCCCCTCCCCCAAGCCCCAGCAACCACTGTTCAATTCTTTGTTTCTATGAGTTATTATTCTAGGTTGTTCATGTAAGTGGGATTGTGTAGTATTTATCTTGGCTGATTTCACTTAGCATAATGTAACATTTATTAGTTGTTCAACAGTGTGGTATCGCATTGTTATATTTATGGATTTTTTTGTGTGTTCCTTCAGAAGGTAGAAAATTTTGTTTGGGGAAGAATTAACATTTCCACTTGATCATTTTAATCTTTTTTTTTAAGATTTTATTTTTTTTAAGATTTTTTTATTTTTATTTTTGTTTATTTGACAGAGGGAGATCACAAGTAGGCAGAAAAGCAGGCAGAGAGAGAGGAGGAAGCAGGCTCCCTGCTGAGCAGAGAGCCCCATGCGGGGCTTGATCCCAAGACCCTGAGATCATGACCTGAGCCAAAGGCAGAGGCTTTAGCCCACTGCGCCACCCAAGCTCCCTGATCATTTTAATCTTTTATAGGTCTCTTCTTAAGCTTTGCTATTTTGATTCTAGAGTAACTTTCGCCATGTATGAAGTTCATCTTTAAGGTCTTCACTAAATACACCTGCTGATCATTGAGCACTATTGACTGGATGATTATAGCTCAAATATGCCTCCTTATTTGAACTCTGAAAATTATTAAGCTTAACTCACCACCCAATTTAGGGTTTTTGCCTGCATGTGTGGAGTTTTACTCTATGCAAATCCAACTTAATAATCAGCTAACACTTGAGTGAATGTCTAAGCCAATGTCCAGAGTTCTTTCTCTAGGTATCATATCTTCCTTCTTTCCATAACTGTACTCCACCACTTCCAGGCATCTCAGCTTCATATTCTGATTTCCATCTCTTTACATCAGTAAGATCATGTGCTCCATTGTTCCTCTGACTGTCTAGAAATTACCTCTAGACAGAAGACAGAGACAATGGCAGTGCTCTTCTAATGTGTTTCCCTTCTCTTGGGGATCTCATTCCTCTGTGGACTGGTCATTAAATGTTTGAAAGTAATTTTTCATAACTCTCATTGAGGTTTTCAGTTTTTATTGTTGGTAGTGAAGTCCAGTTTTTGGTACTTCATCATATTTGAAAATAGAACTCCAGATATTATAAATTGTTAAGTTTTTACAAATTTGAATGGATAACAGTATTCTTCTCTCTATATGTATTTATCATTTAGATTACTTCCTTAGCATATTGTTTGTTAATAGTATTTGCATTGATTTTTCTTATTGATTTATATGCATTTTGGCATACATATTCTTTTTTCATATATGGTTAATTTTTTAATTGCTCTGTAATTTGTTTTCAATGAAATTTTGATTTGTTTCATAAGCCAACCTTAAAACGTTTCCTTAGTCAAATTCATGAGTTTTTTCCTTTATGGTTTACCTTCTAAATTATTTTTTGAAGATTAATTTAAATATTTTTAAGGTAATCTTTAATTTTTCTTTTTCTTTTGTTTTCTTTTATTATTTTATTTTATTTGAGTATGGTTGACACATGATGTTGCAATAATGTCAGGACTACCTCATAGTGATTCAACAACTCTGTATGTTATGCTCTGCTCACCACAGTGTACCATCTGTCACCATACAGCACTATTAAAATACCATTGACTATATTTCCTATGCTGTGCCTTTCATCCCCATGACTTATTCATTCCATAACTGGAAGCCTGGCTCTCCCCCTTACCTTCACCCATTTTACCCATCCCCCGACCTTCCACCCTTCTGGCAACCATCCATTTGTTTTCTGTATTTATGAGTTTGTTTCTGCTTTTCATTTGATTATTCATTTGTTTTATTATTTTTTTTTAATTTCACATATAAGTGCAATGAAATAACAAGTATTGGCAAGGATGTAGGAAAAGAAACACTTGCGCACTGTGTGGGAATGTAAATTGGAACAGTCAATGTGAAAAATATTAAGACGTTTCCCCCAAAAATTAAAAATAGAAATACCATTTGATCCAGTAATTCTGTTACTAGGTATTTGCCCAAAGAAAACAAAAACACTACTTCAAAAATATACCTGCACTCCGATTTTAGTGCAACACTGTTTACAGTAGCCAAGATATGGAAGTAGCCCAAGTGTCTATTGATAGATGAATGGCTAAATCATTTTATATATACATATATACACACACACACACACACACACACACACACATATATATATATATATAATATATTCTTGTAAGTTAATTTCATATTTAAATAAGTAATGCACATGTCATTTATTTTGGTGCTCAATATGAGGCATATCAGGCCAGGTATTCATCAAAGTCCATGTCTCTTATCCTCTATTTTCTGCTGAGGATTATGTGTTAGAGCTATGATTTGCATCTAGGTTAAATTATGTGACTTTCCCTCACTGAAATGGAAGCTGAGTCAAAATACTGTATCTTACTTGCAAGCTACAATATCAGGGATTTTGCTTTCTGTCTGTTTGTTTGCTGGTGAGGAGTACTTCAAGGTTCTTATGTATGGCAGAGGTTAGTATAGAACCAGGAAGAAAGCTGCTCTCTGATGAGGAAAAATTATATGGGCTATTATATAAGTCATTATACTTTTATTGTATATTTATTATGGCAGTTAGCAAAGCTAATAATGAATTAATTAAAAATGAGGTTATCATTATATTTTTCCAAACAATTAATCACTGGTTTCAATATCATTTATTGAATGATTTATCCATCCACTTAAGTAATAATGAAGTTATATTTTTCCAAACAATTAGTCACTTGTCACATTACAATTATTGAATGATTCATCTAGCCCCTGTTTTGAAATATCACCTTTCCACAAATAAACTTCTTTCAAAACAGTCTATTTCATTACATTTTTGTATATTCTATTTATCCAAAGTTTCTAAGTCAGATGTGCACTATATTTTAACATCATCTATATTTAACAGCCTTTAATATTTGTAGAAAAAGTTTGCCTTAGCATTTATTTTTTCTTGACTATTCTTACTCCTTTATTCTTGCACATTATTTAAGAATTTTTAGCAATTAAAGCACAGTGTGTCAATAGAAATTGTGTTTAATTTATAAATTAATTGAGTGGAAATATTTATCTTTCAAATATTGTATTTCTTTTAAGGAACATATTATGTCTCCCATTAATTTAAGTCTCCATTTAAATTCGTTAGTGGCACACACTCATTTGTAAAACTGTATGCAAAATAACTAGAAATGAAAACCCAGACATTTAGAAAGAACATAGAGAAATATTAATGGCAGAGTAACAGTAGTATTGTTTTTCATTAGAATCTTTGTTGGGATTTAATATGACTGAGCAGAGAACTTCAAGGGTTCATGTATCTGTTGGAAAAAATGGTGTCATCATAAGATCACAGTCCTAAAAAACAAAAGAAAGCAAAACAAAAACAAACAAACAAAAAACACAACACTCCTATGCATTGTAGAAGGGAGGAATTTATTCTTGTATCAATTAATACAATAATAATTTTAATAATCTGCCTCAGTGTTGCCCATATAGGCAGAGGCCTAAAAACACCATATATTTCCATTTTGTAGGTACTATTATTCAGTAACTTTATATCATAACCAAAGGCATAGGTATAAAGCATTAGAATCCCTGATTTTAATCATACTAACAGTATTCTATCCAAAAGTATCTCTCTTCAGCTTCTTTCTTTTCCAATATTAAAAGTAGCATTTTTTCTAACTCACTCCTAATTTATGCTCAAATTTTATGTGTCAAATATAAGTTTAAATAACATGTACAAACTGAGTTGCTAGTTTTGAGCTCTCAGTGGGGGGTTAGCTTATACGTCCAAATTTCCTCAAAATTTGTGTCCAGGCGTATGCTCTGCACATACTTCCAACTCCATATTCCAAAGACAACTCAACTAAATTTACCATAGATATATTTTTGTCTTCTGGTTGTTTGAAAACAGAATAATCAGTATTTTATGTTATCAGGTAGGACATTAAAATTACTTGTATTTCTGCTTTCTTCCTCAGTCTTACTCTTCATGAATAATCCTTCAAAACAATTCAAAATTTTTTGTCTTCTAGATCTACCCTGCTTCCATTGGTTTTGTTCAGGTGTTCATTGACTTTTACATGATTTTCTCTAATAAGTTCCAGCTCCTCCCAATGACATCCAGCAAGCTTTCTTTTTCCTCCAAAACATAATTATGTTTTGGGTACTTTTATACACTGTCCATGGGAGGCTAAACAAGAGAAACTACTTTGAAAAATGAAGAATAAAATAAAGAGTAACTTATTCTTTGAATTAGCTATTCTATGGCATAGATTTGCCCAATTAAATGTAAACTTACCACTATCATAAGGACATGCATGTTTATAGCAGTTTACAAATAGTAGCTTGAACTGAATCCTAAAGGACCAGATAAACATATTGCAGTGTATTCCTAAAACATAATCCTACTTAACAACGTAAAGAAATAAATTGATACAGCAAAGAAATGATTATCAACATCATTTTGCTTAAATTCTACACACAAAATCAAATATTCTTTATGATTCCATTTATATAAAATTTTGGAATAGGGAAAATAATCTATGCTCAAGTATCAGAACAGAGATGATTGTGATTTAACTGGGTACTAACTGGGAAGGGCCATGAAGAAACATTCTTGAATGGTAATGATGTTCTACATTATGGATCTGAAAACTTTTCTGGAAGGGCCAGAGAGTAAATTTTTTAAGCTCTCTGAACTGTATGGTCTCTGTTGCAACTGCTAAGAATTGGAATCCCCCGCCCCCCTTTGAATCTGGGCTGGCCACATGATGCAATTTATCAAAAATATGCATTGGAATATGCATATTTTTGATAAATTTGGGCCAATGTGTGACCACATGTGTAGGTCTCACTGGTTCCATTTCACAGTTTTAATAGCCAGCTGCCTGACTACACTGTGGATGGAGAGATCACATGGAGAAAGAGAAGTCTTAGAAGTTAGGACTACAAAAGGAGAAAGGGAAGTCTCAAGCATCTGGTCTACTGTGTTGAGACACCACCGTATTCGTAAGACCCTTTGGACCTCCATCTTAGAGTCATTTTTATACTCTAGTTTTTGTTTAATTTTGTTTACTATATATTGATGTAATTGAAAATACAGCAAAATGTTTAGGTTTAAATGTACAGTCTGTTCTACCCTCCCCACCATGAATCCTGTGGAACTACTACCTAGATCAAAATACAGAACATCTCCTGTCCTCCCAAAGGCTCTCATGTACCATGTCCCAGTCCATGAATTACACCTGCTCAAAGTTAAACACGGGTTGTCCTGTGGTAAGTGCCTTTCTGCTTAAACCATATTTTTTTCCTCTTTTTAGATTAATTGTCTATTAATAGAACATATACTTCCATAGCAAGTAAAACAAATGGATTATGGCAAGTAAAACAAAATCTTGAGTACCCTAATGCCATCTCTTTGTACATACACTTGATTTATAATTTGTTTGCATATAGAAATTAAAACTGTAATGCTTTTTTCCCTTTGTAAAACTGATAGGTTTACTAGGGTTCCTGGGTGGCTCGCTCATTTGAGCATCTGATTCTTGATTTTGGCTCAGGTCTTGATCTCAGGGTCCTGAGATCAAGCCCTGCCACCAGCTCTGCACTCAGCAGGGAGTCTGCTCCAGATTCTCTCTCTCCCTTGCCCTCTGCCCCTCCCTCCCACTCACACTCCCCCCCAAATAAATAAATAAAATCTTTAAAAAGGAAAGAAAGAAAGAAAGAAAGAAAGAAAGAAAGAAAGAAAGAAAGAGAAAGAAAGAAAGAAAAAGATGATATCACTACTTTACTGACTTATAGGTTTGTTTCTTTTAAGAGTCAAATGGCATTTGGATTTCTGAACCTCTGTTTATGAGACTGTTTCTTCCTTTCCAGATGCTGTGGTACCATATCGCTGTCCCAGTGTTCTGCATTTTAATGTAATATGCCTTGGTGAGAATTTCTTTCCATTCATTGTTTTAGGCATCAGGTATATCTCTCAATTTTGTGTTTCAAAGTTATTAGTTCTATGAAATATTCTGGGTGAGATATTTGATAATCTGCTTCTCCATTTCATCTTTTATCTATGTCTGAATAAATGTTCAGATATTGAAATTTCCTGAAATTATTTCTTTTTTTCATATCTAATCTCTTCTTTACTCAGTCTTCTTGCTTATTATAACATCTGGAAATTATCTTTATTTTAAACATCATCCCATTGAGTTTTCATTTCTGAGATCTTTATGCATCTTTAACTATATCAGTGTCTATAGCTATATTTCCAAAGTATCTTTACTTGTCGTTCCTTATAACAGATTCTTTTTCTTTTTCTGTGTATGAAAGATCCTTTCTGAGGCTATTACTCACAGATATGTGGGTGCATTGTATTTACTCCTTCCTACCTTCCCATATTTCTTCTGGTTCCATGCATTTTTTCTCCTCAAATATCAGATGTATCTTAGCTATCCAATCATACTTAGTTGTGAGGAACAAAACTTTGAATGAACATTCCTTGGTTCTATTTAAAACATGCCCACTAACGAGCTTCTAGAGCAATGTGTCTGATCTATGTTTTTGAGGGACCATTACCTAAGAAGTTCTGTCAGTTTTTCATCTCTGGTACTCAGTTTTCCCAGGGAAGAGTTGTCCAGTGTCCACTTTGAGAGGTTCAAGTCTAGTTGTCATTTTTCTCAGACCCACTGGAGATGGGAAAAGTTGTTCTCAGTTCAGGATAGAATGTTTCATTTAACTTACGTTCCTTTTTCAGTGTCGTCTCCCCACTGTGCTATTGTTAGAGTTCCCTGCCTCCCTGATTCAAGCAACACTTCCAGAGTGTAAATGGAGACTTTGTGCCTTTCATTTGTGCTGCAAGGGAAGAAATATGAAAAATCTAAGAGCATTGAAACATGCTTTCAAGTATGATTTTGGTCTGTAGACCTCTGTCCAGCTTCTCCGTCCAGAGGTAGTTCGTGCTTTCAGAACCGAGCTGTGCAGGAAAGAGCTCTGCAGCATCGATTTGCCTGCGTTAGCCAGACCCACTACCAGAGAAGACTGCATTCCTCGATGACTCCTTGCCCATTTTCTTTCTGTCTTTCAGATTTTGTTGCTGCCATTTACTCTTCCATTTCCATTGCCTTTATGCATGCATTCATTATATATCCCTTTATAATCGTACTGGGGCTTTGTGAGATGCAGACTGCACAAATATTTGTTTAATCTTCTGTGTTTACTAGAAGTACATGGACTCTTTAAGAAGTTGGTAGGAAAGCCAAGCAAAAGAGACCATGGTTGCTGGAAATGCACTCAAGACACCGGTAACAACCTTTTGATGTTTTCATGTTTGTTTTTTCTTTTATTCCCTGGAATTATATATTTCCTTGAAGAAATGTTGTATCTAAGATATCAGATGCATTCCAAGTTCTTGAGTTGTCTAATTTGCACTTGGCATGTGTGTTCACTAAAAATAAGGCCATTGATATCTGTGAGAGGCACGAACCTTTAGAATAAACATGAACTAATTTAGCATAAACTCTTGGTACGAAAAATTAGTCATTTTATCTTTGTATAGTTGGTGATATGAGCCAAGTTTAATATTTTATTTAATCACACTTTAATGTATTAGCAATGTATTACAAATCAGAAAATATAAATGTATTACAAATGTATTTAATGTATTACAAATCAGAAAATATAAAATTATTAATCAAACTTGAGAATTTTAGTGAGTTATTGCTCTCTCTTTCTGCACCTGTGAAGTTGAAGCTGTCATTTTCAAAGAGAATTCTGAAGAAGATGGTGTTGTGAAGTCAAAAGGAGGCAAATTTAAAATTGAGAGACAGGTATTGTATAAATACAACTGTTTTATTCATAAAGCACCCCCGTTTTGTTAATTATTTATTTTTATTTTATTTTATTTTTAAAAAGATTTTATTTATTTATTTGACAGACAGAGATCACAAGTAGGCAGAGAAGCAGGCAGAGAGAGAGGAGGAAGCAGGCTCCCCCCAGAGCAGAGAGCCCGATGCAGGGCTCGATCCCAGGACCCTGGGATCATGACCTGAGCCGAAGGCAGAGGCTTTAACCCACTGAGCCACCCAGGTGCTACTAATTATTTATTTTTAAATGTAAATACTTCCTCTATGCATGTATTGTGATTTCATTTTATTGTGAAGAGAAAAATCATGTATCTTAGACAACTCTTTATGTAATTTTTTTCTATTTATGTGCTATTTGTTAAAAGATCTTTGATAATTCTTTTAGAAATTAAGTTCAGTTAAATCTGTAAGTATGACAAGAGATATCTGATGCGGTTAGGACACTTAAGCTAACGCTATAATTTTTGTACAACTTGGAAATGATAATAGTATCTACATAGCAAAAATGAAAAAGTGAAGTAATATTGTTATTACTGCTCGACAATGATAAAATAATTAAACACCCTCTGTGTATCTGAAAGGGTCAATATGATTCATCCATTACAAGTTCACTATGACAGTGATTTTTAGAAGGGCATTTAAAATTTGGTTTTTTTTTTTTTTCATTCAGAAAGGAAAGTATATTGTTTACTTTTAGGCTTTAGCTAAAAATATGTACATATGTGGACAAACTTTCCAATTTTGTTATTAAATTCCTCTTTGTTCGGTCGACTTGATTTTTCCGGACTGAGATTGGTGTCATAATATCTGGTGTTACTCTTGGTTTCCACCAGCATTTTCCTGAATTCCTCCCCCCAAAACCAAATTTGCTTTACGTATTTCTAAGTATAATTCAACAGAATATAAATGTTCATAGGAATTTTTTTTTAATTATACCTTTCATCAACTAAAATGATTTTTAATCATTTATTCTTTTGCATATTTTCCTTTTTTTATTTAATTTTATTTTTTCAGTGTTTGAAGATTCATTGTTTATGCACCACACCCAGTGCTCCACGTGCACTGCCCTCCTTAACACCTGCCGCCAGGCTCACCCATTCCCACCCCCCAAAACCCTCAGTTTGTTTCTCTCTCTTCCTAGAGGGTCTAAAAAGTGTATTTACCAATAATGCAGAACTAAATGAAATTGTTTAGTTCAAACTTAGAGGACATAAAGCTGCTACAAATACAAAACACACTGTTTATTTCTAATTGAGCTAACCTAGATTCCGAAGCTGGAAAAGGCATTTTCCAGCTAATTAACTAAGTGGTTTTTTTTTTTTTTTAAAGATTTTATTTATTTATTTGACAGAGATTACAAGTAGGCAGAGAGGCACTCAGAGAGAGAGGAGGAAGCAGGCTCCCTGCTGAGCAGAGAGCCCAATGTGGGGCTCAATCCCAGGACCCTGGGATCATGACCTGAGCTGAAGGCAGAGGCTTAACCCACTGAGCCACCCAGGCACCCTGAACATAATGTTTTTTAAGAGTGTTTCTCTCAAATCATGGTGTATTTCAAGCTACTCCAGTAATAACTATTTAAATATTTTCACAAATTGAGGCACCTGAGTGCCTTAAATTAAGCATCTCACTTTGGCTTAGGTCATATCCCAGGGTCTTAGGATCAAGCTCCCTGCCCCTTGCCAGGCTCCTTGCTCAGGGGACAGTCTGTTTCTCCATCTCAGTCTGTCCTTCTCCCTGCTAGTTCTCTCTCTCTCTCTCTGAAATAAATACATAAAATTCTTTAAAAAAATTAATAATTTCACAAATCCTCATCATGTATGAACAACCAGAAGACAGTGTTTTAGTTTATAGGTGATTCAAAGAAAATTGAATATTTTGCCTGAAAGTATTACAGATTGACCGTAGAACTCATGTGTTAATTTCCAACACAAGACCCAGCTCCTGCAATTAATTACACTTGTCTGAGAAGCAGTTTATTCTTTCACCTTCTGAGTCCAAATCAAAAGTGTAGACAACATCCAATTAATTAAGAAACTTTTAATACACTTGCTAAACTTAACAAATGATTGTTTCATTAAACTGACAGCACGAATATGCCATTGCGCTTACATGTTAAAAATATTTTATCTCAGGAGAGAAATAAATGGATTTATAAAAAATTTTCAAAGGGAAAAATTGTAAAGGGAAAAGTTTATTTTAGTATTGAAGAAGAATATTATTAAAAGGCATAGAATTTTTGTACAGAAAAATACCATTTCAAAATAACTGTTACAAAATCTATCTTAAGGCTGGCTAATTTAAATTAAGAGTTGGTTTTCCTACAACTACTTTGTCTTAAATTATAGATAGTTGTCCAATCTTGGGTCAGAGATGGAAAGGGTTAAAGTTAGTGTTAGTTGTATTTTGGCCCTTATGTTGATCCTATAAGATATTTCATTTAATTATTTAATTAACACTTGTATCAAAACTTCCTTTTCATACAAGGGAAACTGAATCACAAAATATTTATTTAATCACTTCATGTTTTACAACCATTATTTGGTCCTAAATACATAAATTTCTAAAGCCTGGCTTCTTTATAGTTTTCCAGGGTACATAGTACATATTAGTATACTAAAATAGCAAATAACACAACGCCCAAAATGCACTGAGTTCTTGGTATCAATGAACGAATTAGAAAAAGGTATCATTTTCTTTTTCAGTTATTCAACAGAGTTAAGATTTTCTGTGTGTGAGCCCAGCATCTTTGTAGGTGCTGTTGTTACATAGCTTAAGATGGGAACAATGGCTGTGGGTTTGGTTTGAGTAATCAGAAAAATTGAGACCTGAATAAAACAAATATATAATATAGCCCCATCTTTACCTAGCTAATGTGAAAATCTGATAATGAAATATTTTAGGCAGAAAGAATTACAATATAAGGATCTTAAAGTGAAAACAAGCATGGATCATGTGGAAAATTCAGAAAGTCCTTAAGTCTGGGCTGTACCATCATATCCTTCATTCCTTCATATCTTTCTATTTTATAAGTTACTTTCTTACCATTACAGGTCATTTCAATTCCAATTTTCACAGAAAATTTCATTGCCTAAATGACCTGAATAAAGCTATTTGAATAAGCCAAGTCAGATCAATATGTAACTAAATGATAACTACTTAATCTTTATAGAAATATATTTATAGCTCTTGAAGATTCTTATAAATTCAAATACAGCTGTTACGAAAAAAAAAATTCAGAGTTTACAAATTTTAAATAATATGAGCCGAGATGTTTTGAGAAAAGGATCCCTCTAAAATTTAGCTTTTTCTTCTTTTTATAGCTCTTCCATTCTGATACATTGGGATAAACATAGAATTTGTAGTTAGGCTCAATGACATTTTTATTATACCTTACTAAATGTTGTATTACATAGATAATTTAAACTTTTAAACTTTAGTTGGATAAATAATTAAAAATTTATTATAACACTTTCAAATCTATTCTCTGTTCAGTACATTTTCTATTATTCAAACTGAGCATGTGGGGTTTGTCTTCAATTTCTTCCTCACCTGCCATATCCTTCAACGTAATCCCCAATGTAACTGTCTAAACTTCCTGTCTAAACTTTCCATACAGACGGTTACTATCTTAATTATATGATTTCTGTCTCCTGTTTTGGTTTGAAATATTACAATAGTTTGATAACCAATGCCCTTCCTGTCAATCTTTCTTTGCTTTCTAATTCAACATCAATCTTATAACCATTTATTTTAAAGGACAAATACTTTTTGTAATATTTTATCACTACCTTACTAAAAGTCCTTTAATATCTCCACTCTATACTTTCACTAAATTCCAAATTCATTGGCATAACATAAAAAGTTATTTTGTGGTATTACATGCATTTGTATTCATGTTTACAATCTCAGTTTATTTGATCCTTTTCCTATCACTCATGCTATTTCCCAAGTTATATGGAATATGCTTGAAATATCCAAAAACAAAGACACCAAAAGCCATTTTGGTTCTTAGATTTATTTATTTATTTATTTGAGGGAGAGAGAGGGAGGGAAAGTTCATGGGGTAGGGGTAGAAGGAAAGGGAGAGAATCCTCAGGCAGACTCCCACCTGAGCTTGGAGTCCAATGCGGGGCTTGATCCCAGGACCCTGAGATCATGACCTGACCTAAAATCAAGAGTCAGACACTAAACCTACTGAGACACCCAGACACCCCATAGAATATTTTATTTTTCTAATTTTTTGTATTATTTATTTTTTAAAAGATTTTATTTATTTATTTGCTAGAGAGAGAGAGAGGAAGAGAGAGGAAGAGAGCATAATCAGGAGAGTGGCAGGCAGAGGAAGAAGCAGGCTTCCTGTTGAGCAAGGAGCCTGATGCCAGACTCGATCCCAGGACCCTGGGATCAGGACCTGAGCTGAAGGCAGTCACCAAACTGACTGAGCCAACCAGACATCCTTATGTTTTTAAGTAGGATCTGCACCCAGCATAGAGCCCAAATCAGGGTTTGAACTCACTACCCTGAGATCAAGACCTGAGCTGAAATCAAGAATCGGAGGCTTCACTGACTAAGCCACCCAGGCACCCCCACTTTGGCTTTTAGATGCATTCTAGTGATGTTTATTTCTCTTGTTTTAGCTACTCTTTCTTTCTCTTATTCCTGACCTAATATGTACTTCAGCAAAACAAATGCACACACACACACAACACACAACACACACACACACTGGAAGATACATTCTGTTTGGTAGCCATGGATGCACTTGGATAAGTAAACTTGCCAAGGTGCGTTTTATATTTTCCTGCTTTATCCAACTCAAGGGATTGGCAGTTTGTCCACTTATTCCCATTTGTGTTGCTAATTGAGGATGCTGGGTGAATCAAATAGCCCTTCTTATTTTGCGGTATTGAATGAAAGGGAAATAGCATTCTTCTCACCAAGGTGAAAATCTATTTCAATAGAATCTCATCAAAAAGTAGCTCATATCATTTACAAATTGACTTAAAGTAGCTTTGGTTGACTATATCCTTATTTTGACTAGGTCTTAATGACCTGTCCCTGCCATTCCTATAATCTTTATTGACAAGGTTGTTGGTGTAATTTGGTAGATACAAGAGCCTTTGGCTCTAACTTACTTTCATTTTTTCCAGAAGTGACAAAAGCAGTTAGGATACCACATTCTTGATTTTTTTTTTTTTTTTGCTGTTTGAATTTCTTTAGTAATCTGCCTACTATTAGGTAGGTGCTATTTACTAACCTGAGTTACAGGGGAAGAAACTGAGGCATAAGGAGTTTATAAATACGTAAGTTTATAGTTATTGAGCTGTACAACTGAGATACGAACTAGACCATCTGATTCTACTGTCTGGACACTTAATCAGAGGACAAAAGACCTTTTCCTCCTGCAGAGGTCAGGGCTCATGGCCCAGGGAAATGTGAGCAAAGTGAAGATACAGTTTCCCAGAGTTAGTATTCCAGTGCCTTTTTTTTTTTTTTTTCTTTTAGTAAATATTCTAAAGAGAGTACACCCTACTGTTTGGAAACTCAGTAATCAATAGCTTAATGAGTGGTATGTTGCCAACTATGTACTTCTGAATTCTCTTCTGAATTTTAAAAATATATAGAGATACGGATGTTTACACATTTGAAAATACCTTTAGGTCAATATGGTTAATGCTTATAAGACTGACTAATTTAAATACTTTTATCCTAGCCTTGTAATAGAATACAGAAGTGGAACAAAGTTGCAAATAATTCATTATTTTCATCCTGGAAAAATATGTTTTAAAATCTATGAATATTGTGAAAAGATCACATTTACTTTGAAGTACTTTTCTATTAAATAACATATTTGTACCTTATTATGTGGACTCAGTGGAATTCAATATGGTTGTCAGATCCTTATAATGTATTGTTTTCAAATATATTTAGTATGGTTTTTCAGAGGCCTTAATTTATCTTATTTTCCAACTTAAAATTTTTGAGATCTTTGGACAGTCAAAGTTTAGAGATGTACATTGACCTCCATCTTTGCAGTCACAATATCTTTGTATTTTCAGTGCTTTTAATATAGTCAAAAATTATGTCACTTAAAGTATCTAGGGATTACTCTTCCATTATTTATAGCCTCTTCAAATTATTTTCTAATCACTACAAAGAACCTCATTATGGAGACTGTTTGCATGTGCAAATAATTAATATAAATGTGTGAGTAGTTGTAAATAAGATAGTGTTAAAGGAAATTACATGTCTTCAGAAAGATACGTCAAACTAATTACAATATTAGCATATCCATAACATATGGTTACCGACAGCCAATGTTGAATACGTATTAATCTCAGAACAAGCACATTGCTCCTACAAAAATATATTATGGAATGAAAAATTGCATTATTTTATATAAGTTTACAAGGAAATAGTCCCTGACTTTTATATTTACCTGGAGGGATTATCACAGGAGAAACAAATTATGAAGTGAATCACCTTTTCTTATTTATCTTAACTGCATATTATTTTTGAATTCTGCCGAAAATTTTATTTTAACATTTATAGAATCCTAATTTAATCACTATTAGCAAAAACAGTTAATCTAGAAAATCCAATCTGAAGATAATATTTACTTGCAAGGTAGAACATTTTAAAAAGAGACCCCAATAATAGTGCCTTAAAGAAAAAGTTGCCTAATAAATGCATTGGTTAATTAAGACTTTTTCTGTTAAAAGTGATAGAACATCTAAGTCAAACTCTGAGGAGATAAAGTATATTGAGTCTGATAAGAATAAAATTCTAAGGATCTGGGGTTTAAATAGTGTTATCAAGATTTTGTTACTTTCTCTCCCTTTCTTGTCTCATTGCTATGCTGAGTTCACTTTCCACCACCATGTGGTAAAATGATACTTCTGCTTCAGAAATCTTATCCCCTCAAACTTAAATCCAGTACTTAAGTTTGAATCTCTTCCCTAAAACTCTGTTAAAAATCTGTATCTTCAGATTCACTGTCTAGTTTAGGTCTAAGTAGTCTGTTCTTCTCCTGGAGTGAAAGTAACTATTCTATTAAACTTTACCTAAATCCTAGGTGAATAGAAATTTCCTCAAAAGAAAGTTATTAAAAGATTACCAGAAGGAGGTGACTAGGGAGTAGTAGCAGAAATATTATGTGTTCATGCTAGTTTCTCTTTATTGGAAGATAGCACATATATGCACAAACACAGATTCCCCATACATTAGTACATGTAAAACCTGCATACTCATAGACGGGAACAGTTTACAACAGGCAAATGTCGCCAGTGAGAACAACTAAGAAAGCAAAATATATCACAAAATTCCAATTATAAATGTAGGAGTGCTATAGAATCAAGAAACACTAGAGGGACTAGAAATGGTGAAGTGATATAAGTATTTGCAGCTGTCTTTCTCTCCTTCAGGTATTTATAAATTGTACTTTTAGGCTTAATAAATTGTAGGCTAAGACGCTGAGATTCAGAATTCGGTCTAGAAAAAAGCACAATGCTTCCAAAGGAAGAAAATTATAATGAATGGTTAACTTAGGAACAGAAATGATGGCAAAGAGAAATCAATGGAATGATACCTTTCTTGAATTTTTATTTAAATTCCAATTAGCATACTGTGTAATATTAGTTTCAGGTGTACAATATAGTGATTCAACACTTCCATACACCATCCAGTTCTTACCATAAGCCCCCCCTCCATCACCCATTTAACACATCCCATTCACCTTGGAATGATACCTTTAAAATGATGAAATAAAATTCTCACTAGTTGAAATCATATGCTCAACAAAGCATACTCTCTATATAAAAGTAGAGTGAAGACATATTTTATTCATTTATTTATTAATTTTAAGTGGAGATATAATTGAAATAGATTTAAGGCCAAAATGAGTGGGTTTGTTGTCTGTAAAAGAAACATTTAAGTAGCTCTTCAGAAATAATAAAATGATACCAGAAAGAAATGTGAAACTACTTATAGGATAAAGAAACATCAGAAGATTGACACATAATAACTTTAAATAGATACTGTTTTTAAAAATGTTAATTTTGCAAGATTAAGTTACATGTAGAATTAAAATAGATGTGTACTAAATTATTTAAAATAACACTCTTTGTCATATTTCTAGAGAGGGAACAAACCAAATATGAATCAGTATTCACACAATAGAACATTTCTTAGTAATGGAAGTGAATAATACAGAAATACATGTAAATGAAAAAATATATTAAGGAAAAGAAGCAAACCATCTGCAGCCCTGTTTATATAAAGTACAAGAAGAAGCTGAACTATGCTGTAAGAAGTTGAGATCGTGGGATGTATTAAGAGGTTAGTGTTTAAAAAGGAGCAAAAGAGGATTTCTGGCATTTTGTGATTTGAATTTTGATTGTATGGGTATATCTAACTTGTGAAAATTCATAAGCTATTAATCTATTACATGAACATTTTTCTATATGAACATTTTACTTTAGTGAGAAGTTAATGAGAAAGAGAAAGAGAAAGAAACAGTGCTGTTTACTTAAATGTGAGATGATAATGTGGGATTAAATAACTTTTAAGACTTATTCTACTACCAATTTCAAAAGTTCCATTGTTTATCATAGTAGTTAAAAGATTAAGCATTAGCAAAATCTACCTGAAAAACTAAACAAAGCATAATGATAATGTATTGTATTAGAAACTAATCATTAAACTATTCATAGACAGTTGCTAAAGGATTTTCTTCAGTTAATGATAAATGAATAATATATTTAATGATGATCATAGCAAAGGATAAATGTTTTCAAAGGTTTGTATGCATTGCACTTATTGCAATGAGTTGATAATATTCTCATGGTAAAATGCAAGTACAAAATGATTTAATGGTATGTCAGATAACCAGAATGCCAGAGTTAAATCTAACCATCTTTTCATTTATTGAAAATGTACTTATTAGGACAAGATTACTGAACATCAGTGAAAATTA
Source organism: Enhydra lutris kenyoni (assembly GCF_002288905.1). Taxonomy (NCBI): domain Eukaryota; kingdom Metazoa; phylum Chordata; class Mammalia; order Carnivora; family Mustelidae; genus Enhydra; species Enhydra lutris. The sequence goes on along the minus strand of NW_019154109.1, from coordinate 16,098,231 downwards.
TACAAAGCCAATAAACCAAAATAAATATAAAAAAAATTTAACTGTGCGATTTGTCATGAATTTCTTCAAATTAAAATATTGCAAACAGATTATAGTTTCAAAGTTTTTTTGGAAAGGAAACATTAAATATAATGAACTATGAGAAATACTCAGAATTACACAATATAATGACAATATTTATTACACTCCTACTATGTGCTGCAATTTGTTATGCCCTAGTGACATCTTCCCTGTAAATGTCGCTACATAGGTCCAACTAATATTATTCCATTTTGTAGAAAAGGGAATTGAGAAATATATTCAGAGACTCACAATTCATCTTGCCCTAACATCTATGCCTTCCAATGAATGATTCTCAAAATAAATTGTGTACCTGAATTTCATATGGAACTCTAAAACTCACACAGGTCACTACCAAGACCCACTGAAATTAACATTTAAACAGCAAGTTCTAGGCACCTGTATTTTCATAAAATCCCACAAATTCTGAATTTTACTTGTGCTTACTGACATTCCTTGGCACAAGTCCATGCAGGAGTTTCCTGAATTTTTTTTTTCCTCTTATTTGATGATGTTGTTGTTTTGCTTTTATTTATTTTCGTAATTTTTGCAGAACTCTGTTGAAAAACCAGATTGCTGATTCTCAACTTGTGCCCCCGTGATTCTTTCCTTACTTTTGGTTTACCTATTTGTCTTATTTGCCTGTTCTCTTACTTTGTACTTGAAGGTCATGATGCCATCCTTTGGCTACCTCTAGCCTTCTGTTGCTGTTCTGAGTGACAGCCAAGATGGATCTACTTATCAAATGACTGAATTGATTTACTGTTTCTGCGGTGGCTAACTATAATCAATTTTAATTTAAACTGTGATTTTGACTTGGTTGTCCCCTGGACCCACTGGCTATTATCACATCAATACTCGTGAATTGTCATCCCATCCTTAAAGAATATCACCCTGTTGTTACGTGGCCATCTCACTGAGTTAGAAAGAGATTAAAAATTGAGGCATCTTGGGGTGGCTGACAAAAGTTTATATCTTTATTAGGGTGTGGATTGCAAGAGTGTTCAACTTATAATAATTTCCTAAGATATTTGGGTCAAAGTGTTTTTTCCTTTTTAATTTTTAAATTAAAAGTTTTAACAATGAAAACGAAAATAACAGACTAATTTCTATTAGGTGATGGTGGGACAGTGATACAATCAGGAAGAGCTTTGGGAAGGCTGTAGTAAAAGTTCATGTGAAAGAAATCAGTGTGGAAGATGGTAACAAGGGTAAAGATACTTAGAATGATCGGAATCCTGGATTCATGGTTAGCGCAAACAGGAAGGGCCAATCAATGACACATGGGTTGTTAGAAAGTTGGCACTGGTATGACTTCAGGATTTGGGGCCTGTGTAATTATTTTTCTCGGTCATTGGAGAAAAAAAAAAGCAGGAGAAAAAAGTGTTTTGTTATCGTTTTGCTTTTGGGGAGGAAGGTCAGGTGGTCAATTTGAGCTATTTAATTTTTTGAGATGCTTAGGAAGCCATGAGACCCAATGTAATTACTGAAGGAGTGGAAGTTCAAACAGAAATAGAAGAGATAAAGATTTAAAGGATGGAGCAAACCTGTATGTAGTGGTCAGAAAAAGAAATACCATCTCAGAAGTCTGAGCGAGATTAGAAATTATGGTGAGTGACAAGAGCAGAGTGGTACAGCTAAAAGCAGGTGAATCGCTTCAAGAGAAGCACAGCTCAATGGTGCCCAATGCTGCTGAGAAATTGAGTGAGATGAAGATTAAGAAATTAGTATTATATTTACCAGGACCATGATCCATCAGAACAGTTTTGGTGGACTTTAGAGTGATAATACCATGTTTTTAAGCTGATAAAATCCAGAAAAATGAACAAGTAATGATACAGAAGAGGGGGAAAATGCCAAAAACACTCTTTCGTAGGAAAAAGGGACTGATTTGTTATCCTGAAGAGAAAAGAGACCATTTCAATATTCCCCGATTGTTTTCCATAGTGATAATGAGAAGCAAAATATGGGAACACAGATCCAGGTAGCGTAATCAATCCATGTGATGGGTAGATTTCTTTCCTCAGTAAAATAGGAAACAAGGTCATTAGTTTAGGGGAAGGTCAGGGAATACACGTGAGGTACTGGGGATTTGAGAAGAAACAGAATGAAGTCCTTATCTTGGAGCAAATGTCGGTGAATGGATTAGAGAAATACTGTAAGCTTTCTATCTACCTCAAGGGTTTTTCAAGCTAATGATCATATTTGTCTATTTTTTTCCAGCCATTTCCCACTGTGGTAGGCAGTTAGAGTGCAGTTAGAGCACTGGGCTCTGCTAAGGTTGCCATTTAGCTAAGGGAATAGAGTGAAAGGAGAAATAAGCAGTGTGGGTGCTATAGGCAACAACATGATTATATTGGCTGCACATGGAACTTAATCAGAGAAAGGAGGACATTTAGAAAGAAGATCAAGAAAATAGTAAGGAATAGTGAAAAATAGTAGAATCCGCGTGTTTATACATATTGTTTCTGAGCTTTATTTTAGATTTTGCCATTTATTGACTTAATTGTCAGGTAAATAATAGACTTGATAAAATCTTTCCAAATAAATACTATGGCTATATATGGAATACTGTAATACTTTACATTTAATTTCACATAACACTTATTTAGGATGATTAATTATGAACCAATAAAAGGTAACATAAAAAATGAATAAACTCATAAAACAGAATATTTAAGAACTTCCAAAGAATCATATTCCAAGGCTAAATTTAGGGATCGTGACATCTTTGCAGAAATCTATAAATATCAGCAGTATCAGACAGATTGTCCTGTAGACAGACAGCTTTGATTCTTTTGACAAATTGTTGTGGTTGGAACTCTTCCCAGACCATTCAGCTTTGTGCATGTGGATTCAATTTAAATTAGTGGAGGTCTGACCTTTAGTTACATAATTGCAACTGTATATGAATTAATGCTCTCTGTTTCAGGGAAAGACTTAAAACTATGTAGATTAAAGGGTAGCGTATTGCTAATGATCATTACTTATTCAACACTATTCATTACATTCTGGAAGAAATGAATAATATTACTGAAATGCATAGATTCTTTTAGGGCTGTTCATAACCATATTGTCAGAAGTTTTGGGACTTTATTCTGAAAATCACGAGTGAAAAGAACTGTCAGACATTTTTTTTTTTTTTTGGCTGGTGGGAGGGATAAGGGATAATTATTGTCCTACAGTGAAGACCCACAGAGGATTCCTTTATGCTTCACCTTTACTTTATCTTTTTCCATCTTCTCTACACACTTTCCAAATATTTAAAGGGTAAATGAAAGCATACTGATTCTTAAGGAGAAAAAAATGTTAATAAAAAATAAAATTGTAATATAATCCCATTTTAAGCCAAATAAAGGAAGTTTCATTAAAGGGCAAAGCTACCGAGACACCTGGGTGGCTCAGTGGGTTAAGGCCTCTGCCTTCGGCTTGGGTCATGATCCCGGGGTCATGGGATTAAGCCCCACATCTGGCTCTCTACCCAGCAGGGAGCCTGCTTCCTCCTCTCTCTCTCTGCCTGCTTCTCTGCCTGCTTGTGATCTCTATTTGTCAAATAAATAAATGAAATCTTAAAAAAAAAAAAAAGGCAAAGCTACCTACAAATTCATTCTCAATTTTTAGAAGAAGAAAGATGTTTTGACACAAAATATGTAACAAGAAACCCTATTCAAACATTTTCATTTAGTTCAGTTACCAGTGTTGGTTTCCAAAGGTCAATATTTATTTGTATTATTATAAAGCACTTATGAATAATGTACTTACTACGTGCAAAGTAATATAATATTACATTTAGATATAATACAATATATTCCAGATCAATTTTCTAACTTTGAATCCATACTCATTGAAGCTATATAAGTTAACTGACTTAAAAATGACCAAACCTGAGAATGTAGATAGAAAAGTGTGTTGAGTCATTTGATACCTAATGTGAATATTAGTGTAAAGAAAAAAGAAATATGTAAAGAAAAAGAATGAGGTCAGTGTAGTTTCTGGTTTTGAAATATCTTATATGCTTTCTACTCTAAAATCCTGTTTGTTAAATTTAGACCCTGTGCCTTTTTTTCCTTTTAATATACGTTGAGGTAATATTTTGATATTTTACAGTGCAATGATAGAAGTTTCTGGATACATGGTTTGTAGCCTTGTAAAACATATACAAGTTTGAGTTCTCTAAATTTTATAGATCTAAAAAAAACACATTACTGAGCATGTATGAATTTCAATATGAAAAGAATAAAATTAACTAAAATTTCAATTGAAATATGTATGATTACTATATTATCAATTGACTTAATCATTAATATGGCAACTTTTAGACTGGGAGTGATAATCTTTTTTTGAAATTTAGCGTGTTATTCAAAGCTACATACATTTAAGGGCCTCTGGGTGGCTCAGTTGGTTAAGTATTGGCCTCTTGAGTTCAACTTAAGTCATGATCTTAGGGTTGTCAGATGGAGCCCAGCATTGGGACTTCATGCTTGATATAGAGCCTACTTTAAACTCTCTCTCTCTCCCTCTGCCCCTCCCCCAGCTCTCTCCAGGTCTCTCCCCCCACTTCTCTCTCAAAAATAAAAATAAAAAAGCTACATACATGCTATAAAATACAACTACTGGATAATATATCAAATAAAACTTTTTCCAGATTAAAATGAGTGCTTTATTGGATTCTGAAGTTTGAATAGGACTCTAATTATTGTATTAATTATCTTAAACACTTTCATAGTGAATACTGGAAAGATAAAAATATTTCAGAAATGATAATTTCCAGACAAATAATTGTTCCAGATAATTTTAAACAAAAATTATTTCAACAAATTAAAATTATAATATGTAATTATATATAATGAGCAACATGTAATTGTCATTTTCAACATGGTTAGTGACAGAAATAAAGTGAATAGAGCCAAAGCCTCTACCCAGCCCAGATTTATGTTGTTTTCTTGAAGCTTCTGTTAGAACATAGACCATCATTCAATTACCTTATACCATGACTGTTAAATGTTGCTTTTTCCATCATCACATAATATGAACATAAATTACTATATTGCCCAAACTCTTTTTTTAAACCTGTAAACTTTTCCATCTACTTATAGTTTCTTGCAATTTTCTATATTTTGTTTCTGTTTTATTTTTCTTCTTTTGTCAGAAATATGAAGGAACTTGATCTACTCTGTTAGGTTCAGATTCTTCCAACCTAACTAGTCTGATTAAACTTGGCCGGTAGGCTAGTATATTAATATGTGATTTGGTTTTATTATTTTGAGAGAACTTGAGAATATATTAGCACATCATCCACATATATATTTTAAAAAATGGTCATATGATTGATAACCTTAAAGGTGTGATATATAAATGTGTAACGAACCACAATCATGTATATTCAAAATATGGAAGCTTAATCAGCAATTCAAAATTAAACTCAAAACACTTTAAAAATATTAGCACAAAAAATCATCAGAAATGTTGGTATTGAAGATTCTACAAAGTCATATAATGCCTCCTTATAATATAATTTTAAGAAAAAGTAAACATGGCAAAAACATTAATTGTGTACTTTATAAATACACACAAGCACACCCGAAGTGTTACTTATTTTTTTTTTTAACTTATTTGACAGATCACAAGCAGGCAGAGAGGCAGGCAGAGAGAGAGACAGGAGGAGGAGGCAGGCTCCCCGCTGAGCAGAGAGCCCGACGCGGGACTCGATCCCAGGACCCTGAGATCATGACCTGAGCCGAAGGCAGAGGCTTTAACCACTGAGCCACCCGGGCGCCCCCCATAGTGTTACTTATTAATACACTTGGTCATCTGGTTCACAACTGTTTGGTATTAGTAGTATAAAGCCAACTGAAATACGGCCAATTTCATTTATTTGTGTGCCCAAACAAGTGAATAAAATAAAACCAAATTTGTTGAGGTGTCTCAGTAATTCATCAGAAAGGCACTATCATTTTAAACAGAGCAAAATTACTAGAGTAATCTTACCTAAAAATCAAAAGTAAGCAAGCAGCCTAGATGAGCATGAGGTAAATAGGAAAGCCAATAATGGAAGATTATGAAATGTCATTCTTGGTTCGGAGGGCATTTTTCTTTTATTTTTTCAAGCGGTATTTCTTGAGTGACCACTGGGCAGCACACTGAAGATTCACTGGTGAGCCGTATGAGGTATATAAATAAATAAACAAGGTAATGAGATAATTAATGAAAAACAAAGTGTGCCATGCAGACATAGAGGAAGAGCAGTTAGAATCAGTAGCTTCTATTTAAAAAGCACAGAGGAGGGTGGGGACTGGGGAATGCACTTGACAGGAGGAGCCCCGGGTAAGGTGCAGAATCCTTGAATCACTATAGAATACACCTGAAGTCACATAAGACTGTGTGTGAACTCTACTGGAATTCAAATGAAAACTTAATCAAAAAAATAAAGTGGAAAAAAAAAAAAAAAGACCTGCGGGCTGTCTGACTCGCAAAAGCATCTGAATCATTTTTGGCTCTGCCTTTGCCTATCATTTTAAAGGAACCTTGTAATTCCATTGACCCCATGGATAATCCAGGACAATTTCCTTATCACAATGTCTGCTAATTACTGAGCTTATTTCCATTTTCAACCTAAATTTTCCTTTTCTATGTAGGGTGAAATATTCATACGTTCCAGTGATGAGGACATGAATTTTTGTGAGGAGAGCAGTAGCACTATTCTGCCTGTAATACTAAGTGAACTCCGAAGTCACTTACATCAGAAGTTTGTCTGAAGATACAGCTTCATGTGTGGTTATTTACATGTCAGTGCTCTGTAGATATTCATTATCATTCTTTTTTTTTTTAAGATTTTATTTATTTATTTGACAGAGTTCACAAGTAGGCAGAGAGGCAGGCAGAGAGAGAGGAGGAAGCAGGCTCCCCGCTGAGCAGAGAGCCCGATGCAGGGCTCGATTTCAGGACCCTGGGATCATGATCCTAGCCAAAGGCAGAGGCTTTAACCCACTGAGCCACCCAGGCACCCCTTCATTATCATTCGTAATTTGACAGGGAAATCTCAGATTACAAAACCTTCTTTGACTTTAGATGAAGGCTTCTGCTCAGTTTTAAGTGAGTGTAAACATTACATTACAGTGTAAATGGAATAAATACTCTCAAAATTATAAAAGTCAGGATTTGAAATTTGTATAAATCATAAAACAAATCTCTGTCATTTCTATATAATTATCTATCAATCTCAGTAATATGGCTTTTACTTGATTTATCGATTTTCCCTTTCCACCTTCCCTGAACATATCACTGGACAAATTCTGGAGTGACTGTCAGTACCATACAGGCTCTGTTCCTCTATGCAAATGCATATGCATTTTTAGTTTAACCTTAATGTTATGTATTTGGGTAAGAGCATATCCATGTTATAATTTCATCTTTATTTTTAAAAAGGCAAATTATATAAGACTTTATTCAACTTGTGCATAATACTACTTGAAGATTTTTATTTTTATCAATACAAATGAAATTTGATTAATAAAATTCTGTGAATGTACTGTAGAATATACCTTGGACAGTTTTCTCTTTCCTTTCCCTAATTTATAATGCAACGGTTATAAAAAGCTTACCCCTACCTTGGGGAGAAATCGGTGGAAATTTCATAACCTCAGTTCTTATGAAGCTCTTTGCCACAAGGAACAACTTCTAAGGCTTCAGGCAAGAGAAATGTTTATCACAAAGTAAAACATCTCCTGAGTCAGCCTGTTCAGGGAGATTTGCTGCCACTTTTATTGAATTCCTGAGGATTTTATTCCTCGAGCTATTACTCTCAAATGTATGAGCAAGAAAAGGCCAAAGACCTGTAACACTTTAATATGTCTCTCCATGTAAATGTTTACTAAAACTAAGAACAAAGCAGTAAGTCAAAGTACCACTGTCTAGTGGTTTTTTATCTTTTCTTTCCCCTCAGTATTGCCTGGGGACTAAAGAAGACTTGAATTCAAATTCTGTTTTTGACCCCTCCCCCCCCTTTTTTTTTTACTTCATGTAAGTAAGTTAATCTTTCCAAAGACATTTCCTGTTGTGAAAGGGGTAATGGCACTGATATGACAGCGCTGGCACTGGGTTCAATGAGATGACTTATCCAAAGAATTTGTTAGAGTACCTGACCCCGTGTTACAAGTTTTCAATTAGTTACAAATTGATCAACATTCTTCCAAATGGTTCCTTTCTGTTCAATTATTTTTTCTATTAAATCTTTCTGTTTTGACTATAGACTTCTCTGAATTTTATTACGGTCACTCAGAAACAGGACACTTTATAAAAAGATATTTATCGTCTTTTTAATTTCAAAATTAAACAAATATTATTTGGGAAAGTACGTAGGCAGAGAAAATAATCTAATTTCCACAGGAGTTTTTCTGCTTTTACGGTCTATTAGATAAAAAAGCTTTGTCTTAGCACATTGAAAATTCTTTGCATTGAAGTACTTCATATAATTAATATAACTCTACCCTATCAAAGTAAGTGAGCAAACTTGATTTAGGTGAATTGCATAATACTACTGGTACACCAAATAATTTATTTAAAAAAGCAAGCAAATAGGTAGACTAAGTCAAATCTATCTCATTTCCCTAGTAATGCAAACTTTTCCTGAAAACCATTCTTCAGCTAAAAAAGCCAGAGATCTTTAAATAAATATCTGCATCATATGCCATTCATACCCATGGAGAGGCGGGAGGAATATTGCAGGGAGCAGATTTTCAATTAACAAATCAACTTCAGGCCTGGACCAAAAGAGCAACACTCTCATGTGGCATGCTGTAACATGAGGTCTCTAATAATGAGGTGGTCAGGACCTCGTTTTTATATCTAAATGAAATAGCTCACAGAGTAACATGCTACTCCCATAATTATGATAAACAGTAATTACAGGATCAGGTTATTAAAGCATGCATAGTAAGAAAAAAAAGTTGAACAGAGCTAGAAGGGAATAGGTGAGGAGGTCTCTGAGAAGAGCTTCATTTTGTTTTCAACTTCATTATACATTTGCCACCAGTGGAAAGTTGGTTTTTGTATTGTTTTGTTTTGTTTTGTTTTTTCTTAGCTCACAATATACCATGCAGGTTAGCAAAAGATGTGATACATGCACAATTGCATATCTCACCATCAGTCTTAACGCTATGACACAGAAACAGGTGGGTGAGAATGTGGGAGTCTTCATTTTTATTAAAATGGTTCTATATTATTGTTTCTAGCATAGTGATGACCGTAAAAGCCATTTAATATAATTCAGCATTATTCCAAAACTTGTACAACTGTCTCAAAAAAAGAGAAGGGCTACAAGTAGAATTTATTAATAGCATATGAAAAACAATCATTTCTTTCCTTTTATTAAAATGTGTTTGTTGTCACAGTATATGAATAAAACTTAAAGATTTGGGAAAAGACCAATAATACATTTTTAATTCAACAAAAATTTTTTGAGAAATTACTTTGTTCCAGTTGTATTCAGGGACTAAGTTGACAAACTGACAGCTGTTCTCTAATCCAAACTACCATAAAATCAAACATTGAAGGCTAGTTAAGCCAATTAAGTTTTCATTTTTCCTGCGTGTTGAATATCCAATTACTATACACATTATAAGCAATATAATAAGGGAAATGGAGTGCCACGCTTGAAAACACTACTTTTTTCTTCTGTCCTTTCATTCTCATCAACTCTTTTCTTACTTTTTGCCACAGCATTGATTTGGCACATGAGATGCTCAAAATGGCCAATGCATTGGACCCCTGGTTAAAGCGTTTTACCCCTGGCGTTCCAAATCCACTGAGGCCAAAAACACACAGACAATAATCAAAACTCTTCAAGTAGATACTGGGTGTATTGATGAGATGTACCACATAGAACTACATTACTTGATTCTTGGACATGCACACGCACTATTATTTTAAGACATGCTAGATAACTGCAGTCAACAGATACCCCAGCCCTCAGAATGTTGTTGCCAAGGTAGGGAAGTAAGTCAGTCTTCATCAGGCCATTCAACTTTTCTATTAGGCCAGTCTCTTCTGGGTGATGGGGTTCCTTATAAAAACAGATTCCATTCGTATGAGTCTATTGTCACATCTCTTCATAATAAAATATAACACTGTATGCATTATGACCATTTCAATAGATAAGGCACTAAGTTCGCAGAGAGGATTGCTGGTAGCTCTATGAGCAAGGAAGACAAGTCCATGACCCAGAATGTGACTTTCTAAATGAGCACAAAGTACTACTCTTTCTATGACAGAAGGAATCCAACCAATATAATCAATCTGCCTGTGAGTAACTTGCTGTGATGGATTGTGTACTTTGGTAAATCAGCTTTCTTAGATGGTGAAAGATCTGAGATTTGTAGGTTTTGTTGATTTCTATTGTGTATATATTCATTGATGATTTTGTGTTACCAACATGATGTGTGGAAAACTAAAACTAAGAAAAAATGTGTACAATTAACTTTTGAGATCTGGTAGGAGCTCCAGAAAACCACTACTATTTCCAGTTTGTCTTCTTAAATTGTATTAGTAGCCGTATCAACCATAATGAGGACAAGACTTTTTTCTTTTCATTTTCCTTTTTGAGCCCATCCCTGTGCTCCTCAAATATATAAGCACCAATCCCAGAATCCAATTGGAGGCTCACTTTCCTGGGAGCAGTATGGAATATCTGGAAATGTAAATAATAATTGAGCAGGAAAATAGGAGGTTTCAGGTACATATAGAAACCCTGATTAGGTACATCTATTAGTAGGTGATTGATTTAGGATCAGAATCTAAATGATATGACTCTAAAACCCTTCATCTAAACTATGCTTCATTTATTTTATCAAGACTCTTTAAAAAATTAGTAAATTCATCATTCTTGGGGTATAGATGGAAATATATGTGTGTATGTGTATATAGATGTGTATGTATAAGTTATATAACATATTTGGAGGAGTGTAAAATTGCACGTTTTAATATATTCCACTCCACAGACACATCTGTGTTTCCATATTCTCGAAATATTTGTTTGCTGTGTTGGGTACCCGGAATGCTCGATGGATAGGGACAAATTTGTGACATTAGTGATTGTTCTGATGTTGCTTATTTGGAAACATGAAAAACACTTATAGTATGGGTTGGCAGAAAGGTTGAAGTTGGATGAGATAAATTGGGAAATTGACATGGTATTGATACTTCTGGACCCACAAGAAAAATGACATACTCAGCAGTTTAACCTGACAAGCTGGGAAGTCTAAACTGCTTAAAAATACTTACAACTGGTAAAAATGACTTATTATAACTTATTATGATATCTCTACTAGTAAAGTTTTAGTCTCGACTGATAAATTTGCCTAAATAAATATAACACCCTTAGTTTACTTTAGGCTCTACACAAAATTATGGAATGCCTTTCATTAGCCCAAATTATATTATTATTCATCATTCCCCTAAGGTTAAAAAGAGAAATTAGGACACTCAAAGACCAGAATCATTTAATAGGTTAGGAGACTTTTATTCCATATTAAAAGCGAATCTCAAAAAACAAGTAAAAAATATAATCCTTTTCCATTCTGCTCTATCACTGCATTGAGGAATTTTTTTAATTGTGTGATCTGTCTTAAATTGTAGGCTATGAATTGTTTGTTAACTTAAGGGAAAATTGACAGAGCAGGGGTGCCTTCAGCCAAAAGCTGAAACTCTGTAGGGAACTGAGAAGATGGAGTGACTTGAGCTGCTAATTACTTTCCTGAGGGCAGAGGGCAGAGCCTGTGGTTGGTAACAAAAGCTTTTCCCAGACTTTCCAGATCTTAATGCCATCAGATGAGATCTTGCCAAGGCAAATATTATTGGACCTAAAAAGAAAGTATAGACATTTCATGCAAGATTAGAGGTACAGTTATGCACTAGGAAAAGATGAAAAATTAAACAACAACAGTATTTACATGTATTATTAATTTTTCCTCAGTTTAAGCATTATGAATTTGGAAGTAATTCATAATTACTTGAATTATGAAGTTCCTCATTTAATATAAGTAACCTAATTAACATTTATTGTCATCTGAGTGTCAGAGAAAAAACTGGCAACAGTTTGGGAAACTACTTGTGTGGGTAGACTGCTTACTTATAAGCTTAGACTTTTCTTTGACATATGGTGAAAACATTGTTATCATTTTAAAATAAGAAATTGCAATTATTTCAAGTTAAAAGGAAAGGATAAAAAACACCCTGAAAAATATTATAGATTGCTTTTTTACAATATGATTTCTTGATTAGTCTGTATGTAATATTATGTCATTGTATGACATGTGGTAATTTCAAATGTGAGTCAGTTTTACAGCAGGAATAACATTAACTTGACTAACATTAATTTCACTGGAAAAATGAGAATATAGGAGCAAGCATTCTGATGATTGAAATGTCATTTCAAAAACATTAGAAATTTTTTTTTTAAAGAAGACCACAAGTTTATACTAAAATTTAAAAAAGCAGTGAGGATTAATTGTATATTTCACATATAAAATGGGAAGAATGAGAAAGATTTTTTACAATGCTCATGTTTTGCTTTGCAGTTGAAGCCTGGGGTATAAGTGGCATGATCATATGAGCCATGAAATGGATAGAAATGACTATCTATCTGTGCATGTGTGTTTATGCCTATATGTTTACTTTTGTTATTATTTCAATATAAATGCAGAGCAAAAATATTTGCCTAAGGCAGAGTACACATATTCCAATTTGATTTTCAACAGTAAATAATTTGTTTAAAAATATATGATATTGTTTCTAAAAGTATAAGGTGTTTAGGAAATGAGAATTAAATGAAACAAACAAACCATTATAAGAATGAGTTTTCATGATAGCTATGCCAATAAATTATTCTTTTATTTGTATTATGTGTTCCAATTTCTTTTTATTTCCATGTTCTCTTCATTCATCGACATTCTTCTGCATTAAGGAAGAAATTGAACTAAAATGCTCAACAAATATTTATTGCACTTGCTTCAAGTCATCTACTTAACGTCTTTCTTCTTTTCTCATATAATTATGCCCCCAAATTTGCTTTAAACATTCTAAGTATTCCAATAGGTTAAGATTTTCTTCTTGATATTATAACTCAGTATTCTCTTTTGTATCACTTTTATCTAGTCACTGCTGTTACTAAGCTGAATGTTGAGCAATTTCAATGAGTATCACACTTTACTAAGAGATAGAATGAACCAGTCCTCTGGTCCAGTTAGGTCAATGTCCTCACTGTTCCCAAGTGATTACAGTATATTATGTATTTCTTTTTTAAAATTTTTGTTAACAAATGCTTTGACAGTTTTCTTACCCCCTTATGACTACATAGTTCTCAAGTCCTTCTGTCACTCTGAGGTTTGCATGAACTTAGGCTCAAGCTCTTTCCTCCTGTTAGCATCATGAATATACATCATGGAATTTGACATTTATTCATACACTTTCATATAGTTCTTTATCTCCTGTGCATTTTTTGTTCATAGTTTAATGCATCAACCAGTCCCTGTTTTTCTTATGGAATAACTTCAATGTATATTTACAACTTACACCAATAAAAGAATCTCATAGCTAACTAAACATATAGATTAGCTATAATATCTGAGCTCAAGAAACTTATAATTTAATAAAGGATCACTTAAAACATTTCTCCATATTACCAGAAATCAGATAAATGAGCACATAGAAGGAATGAAATAAATCAGCAATGATAAATCAACATTGCTATGAAAATAATTTAGGCAAAAGAGTATCAAATTCTAATATATAAGAACATTATAAAAACAGAACGACATATGGGCAAAATATTTTGGTTCTTGCATTAGAGATGGACTTAGTCCTAAAAATTGCATATATGTATTTTTCTTTATTCCTGAAATAAATGTATAGACATGAACCTTTCTGAAACCTTTGGATGGAAATTTGACTTGGTTTATAATGTCATCTGTGTAAGAGTGTGTTACAAAGGATTTACTGTAGGATTTGGATTTGGGTTGGGTGATTTTGGAGACTGTCCAAGGAAGCAGGGGTTTACATCAGATAGGGGGCTGGTAGGATGCAGACACAATTTAACTGAGTATCTCAACAAATCTTACCTCTGGAAGGGTGCACTGGAGTGAAGTTAAACTATAATTTGTAAAGATGCATCATTTAATCACTCCTACTATTCCTGAGAGGGGAGGTTTGATATTTTGTGTCTTGGAAAATATTTATTGTTTATTTTTGTTCACATGTGATTATAGAATGCTGTAGTTTATCTCTTGGTCTATCATGGTCACAGAATGATCTTTTCTGATGTTGATGTTTTGTGAAATATTTTCAAGGAGAATAATAAAGCTTAACTGAAGTAGCAGGCCAGCTCCTGGATGTCAGTTACTGCTTTTCTCCTCAAAAATATACTTCAAAGAAGTAAATTTATTTTTATTGTAAGAAATAGTGTAATTAATGCTACAGATGAAACACTAGCATGCTCAGAAATAAATCAAGCTTTATCTGAGAGACATAGATAGAAGGGGATTTGGGATATGTCAAACAGAGGCATTTATTTTGAAAAAACTACAATTCACAAATAATTGTTATTTTAATCCTGTTACTGTAATTTTCTTTTGCTTTTGTTGAGCACTGAATAAATATCAAAGAATAACTATGATTCTCAAGTTCTTATAACATCATTCTATATTCATGAAACATTTCCTTTATAGCCTCTAAGATGATCTCATTGAAGATGAGGAAACAACCAATAATTGATCTAACAGCTTGAATTTAATATTTTTGCTTTAGTGATATCTTAAAGACTTAGTCATAGAAAATAAGTTCCTTCCTAAAGACATGTTGCTGTTATGGTGTTTGAAATTAAATCTGGTGTTGTATTTGTGTAGTGTGGGTTATTATTCCAATATTTGTAATGAGAAAATTAAGGCAGAAAACTGTTATATGTTTTGCCTTAAGACCCAGTGATACAACAACATCCTACTATTGGTTTGTTTCATACATGCAGGTCTGTTTAAGAGTTTCAGTTATTAAAAGGAAAATATTTAAAAAACATTGCTAATTTTCTAACGACTAATTAAATTATTACAACAAACATTCTGTGATCCAGAAATAAATATTTTCCTGTCCTTAATTTTTATATATGTACAGAAGCAGCAAAATGAGTAGGCATATTTAAATTTTAATTATCAAAATTCCTTTGAAAGGATATACATAATTTTACAACATAATTTTGTTCACTACTCATTAGGTGTCTTGTATTTGAAAATTTGGAACCAATGATCGTGTTTTCCCAGACACCATGATTTGAGGATGAGTATTTTCACACAGTTTTCAGCATATTCACACATGTATTTTGCTGGTGACCCTAATGAAATATGTTATACACTCTTTCTTCAGAGGGTTGATTTTTTAATAAATACCACATTGTTTTAAAATTAATAAATCTTAGGTGGAAAATAACATCATTTTAGCTTAAAAATTCCATAATTATAATCATATGTATATTTTCTAATTTCCAAAAATTATTGATAAAAAATTCATGCTTTGAAACTTGCCAATACTTTTCAACATTTCAGAGTTGTGGTCTGGCCCAGAAAATTCTAATATAACACAGTTTTAATTTCTTTAAGTACTACTCTACATTTTGTTTACTTGTTTGTTTTTTTATTGTTGTGTTCTGAAGTTATAATATGCCATTGCTCTGTATTAATGTTTTGGTATTCCTTTTTTGTGATGAGTTTTCAGTTTCTGATCTCTCAACATTTTTGCTAAAGGTATTGGAGAAGAGGTAAAAGTGTATCTCAGGCTTCTGCTTTATCTATATAAATTTAGAATTGGCTCTTGCAAACATTCTATACTCAACATGGGCTTGAGCTCATGACACCAAGATTAAGAGTCAAATAATCTACCGAATGAGCCAGCCAGTCACCACTCTAGCAAATATCCTGTCACTGGGTCCAGGAGAAGCTGTGGGCTATTTGAGAGAAATATTGTCTTTAAATTTCCAACATTTACTATAAGGAATGTCTTTTTTTTTTTTTTTAAATTATTTATTTATTTATTTTTTTTGTTTGACAGACAGATCACAAGTAGGCAGAGAGGCAGGCAGAGAGAGAGGAGGAGGAGGCAGGCTCCCTGCTGAGCAGAGAGCCCGAATGCTGGACTCGATCCCAGGATCCTGAGATCATGACCCGAGCCAAAGGCAGAGGCTTTAACCACTGAGCCACCCAGGCACCCCTATAAGGAATGTCTTATAGCAGTTGTTCTCTACCTAATTTACTTAAAATCCCTGAATGAAACAAATAATTGATAATTTTCAGAATTGCTTCTATTAATAATGACTTAATCACTATATGTGATATACATATACTTTAAAGATTTTTAAAAAAAAAATATTTATTTGACAGACAGAGATCACGAGTAGGCAGAGAGGCAGGCAGAGAGAGAGGAGGAAACAGGCCCTCCGCCGAGCAGAGAGCCCTATGCGGGGCTCCATCCCAGGACCCTGAGATCATGACCTGAGCCGAAGGCAAAGGCTTTAACCCACGGAGCCACCCAGGTACCCCTACATATAATTTAAATGTGTAATTAGATTTCAAGACAATGGAGAATTTTATATTTGATTTAAAAACAACCAGATTGGCAGAAGGTAGAGGAATAGGGAGATGGACAAAATGGGTAAAGGGCAGTGGGAGAAAAGGTTTCCTGTTGTGGAATGAATATGTCATGGGAATAAAAGGTAAAGCACAGAATACATAGTCAATGGTATTTCATAGCTCTGTGTAGTGACATATGGTAGCTACACTTGTGGTGAGCATAACATAGCATATAAACTTGTTAAATCACTGTGTTTTACATCTGAAACTAATGTAATATTGTGTGTCAACTATACTTCAATAAAAAATAAATTTAAAAACCTCTCAATGAATTTAGTTACACTTAATTAACATGAATTTACATTTGAGAAAATGATGCAATATTTAGTATAAATTAATATGTCACTCATGCTAATTAAAACTCCAATAAAAATTAAGGTATAGGAATATTGAGCACTTGTAAGCAAGAAGTATACACAGATAGATGTATCACCTGCATGAAAATGAATTATTTTGTTTATTCTCTTACTCCATTCCCAATCTAATCTTCTCTAACGCAGTAAATACCACCATTAGCCATGTAGCTGTTGATCAGTAATCCAAGAAACATTTTTGATTAATTTTTCCCTACTCACATCTGAATAAATTAAGCCCTAGCATTATATATCCAAACTATATTTCACATGCATCTCCTCTACACACCACAGTCATTTAGTCCAAGCCACTATTGACATCCAATTGGTTTATTGCAATTTTATCCTAACTTTCCCACTGTCTTCTTATTCACCTGCTCTTCTCCCTCAGAAACATGAATGGTCTATTAATGTGTAATTAGGTGATACAAATTTTCATCTTAAACTCCTACAATATACTTTCATTGAACTTATAATAAAATTTAAATCCCTTATCACAATCAACAGAAGCCATCATGTTAGGCCCTTTGCCTACTTCTGAATCTTCACTTTAGGGATGCCTGGGTAGCTCAGCTGGTGGTGTCCCACTCTTGATCTCAGCTCAGGTCTTTTTTTTTTTTTTTTAAAGATTTTATTTATTTATTTGACAGACAGAGATCACAAGTAGGCAGAGAGGCAGGCAGAGAGAGAGAGAGGAGGAAGCAGGCTCCCTGCTGAGCAGAGAGCCCGATGTGGGGCTTGATCCCAGGACTCTGGGATCATGACCTGAGCCAAAGGCAGAGGCTTTAACCCACTGAGCCACCCAGGCGCCCCTCAGCTCAAGTCTTCATCTCAGGTTAAGTTCAAGCCCCGGTTGGGTTCCACACTGGATGGAACTTACTTAAAAAGATAAAAAATAAAATAAAAATTTTAAAAAAGTAAATAAAGGAAGACCTCATTTCACTTAAATTATAAATTTTACTACTATCTAGGCACTTATTGTTCCATTCATTTCTTGAATAAACCAATTTTAAACTGAAGTTTTTATTGACTTGAAAGTAGGTTCAAATTCAGTCTAACAAATAATTCTTGGAGACCAATGGACTCTTTACAAAGACTACAAATATACCAATGATAACATCCTGCAGAATTATAGTATAATGTCACAATGACAACACTGATGTTGATAAAATCTACCATTATGTGTTGAATTTAGTTCTGTCATATATATTTTATCCTATGTGTACATAAATCTGTGAAAATTTATAACTTTATGAAACCGTCGCAGAAAAGATACAGAATAGTTTCATCCCCACAAGCATACCATACGTTACCCCTTTATAATCAAGTCCACCACCCTCCCACTACACCATCTGCCCCATATTTAACCACTGGTAAGCCTAATTTGTTCTCCATTTCCGAAATGTTTTCCTTTCCAAAATACATGTAAATAGAATCATATAGTAAGTAACGTTTTGGGATCACCTTAAAAAAAAAAAAAATTTATTTATTTGACAGAGAGAGAGACAGCGAAAGAGGGAACACAAGCAGGGGGAGTGGGAGAGGGAGAAGCAGGCTTCCCACTGAGCAGGGAGTCCGATGCAAGGCTTGATCCAGGACCCTGGGATCATGACCTGAGTGAAGGCAGATGCTTAACAACTGAGCCACCTGGGCGCCCCCACCTTTTATCATTAAACATTCTTCATGGAGATTCATCAAGTTGCTGAGTGGATCAAAAGTTTTCTCCTTTTTTATTGCTGATTTCAGGTTGGATTAAAGAAAAATGCTATGAACATTAGTGTACAGGTTTTAGTATGAATACCAGTTTTCATTTCACTTAGATAAATATCCAAGAGTGCAATTGCTGGGTTATATGGGAATCATGTATATAGTTCTATAAGAAACTACCAGACTGTTTTTCACAGAAGCTGTACCATGTTACGTTCTCATCCACAAGGTAGGAGTGGTCCAGTTTCATTGGATACTTGCCAGCATTTGGTGTTGACTCTACTTTGTACTTTTAGTCATTCTGATAGGTTTGTTGTGTGTTTTCTTATTATGATATACTTTATAGTCTTTCCATTGAAACTGAATTGTTTGTTCTTGTTTGTTTAGTTCTCAGAGCCCTTTTTGAATTCTAAACAAAACTCATTTCTCAGACAAGTGGCTTGCAAATATTTTCTCCTGTTCTATTGTTTTCTGTAGAATATTGTTTAAAAACCAAAGTTCTTGATGATTTAACTCAAAAGAGTATTGCTTGATTGTAATAGAGATAGTTGTGCTTAAAATGTGTTTAAAATGCTTAATAGTTTTGTGTGTGTGTGTGTGTGTGTATACGTTTTAAACCTTATAGCTTTGTATATACAAAGGTTTACATATATGCATATATGTGTATACATTTGTTTTAAACCTTCATCTTTTAGTGTGTGTGTATATGTGTGTGTGTGTGTGTGTGTGTGTGTATAATGTTTTAAACCTGTACCTACTTGAGGTGACACTGAGAAATGGCTTGTAGATATGATTGATGAACAAAGAAAATTAATTAAATAGAGGTTGAGTAAAAGGTTTACTTTTTAGGGAAGAAGTATTAAATATATTGAAAGCAAAAATAGAGATGTTTTAGCCAGTATACAATTTTGTTTACTGATTGGTTAGGGAAATTTGTCATTTAGTTACTATAACTATCCTGAGAAAAAAGCTACTGCATTTTTATGTTTTTTAATTTTTTTTAAGATTTTATTTATTTATTTGACAGATCACAAGTAGGCAGATAGGCGGGGCGTTGGGGGGAGCAGGCTCCCCGCCTAGCAGAGAGCCCGATGTGGAGCCCAATCCCAGGACCCTGGGATCATGACCTGAGCCGACGTCAGAGGCTTTAACCCACTGAGCCACCCAGGCACCCCATCTACTGCATTTTTAGAATGCTGGGAAAAGATCTTTCTTCCAAACTTT
Organism: Enhydra lutris kenyoni; assembly: GCF_002288905.1. Classification (NCBI taxonomy): domain Eukaryota; kingdom Metazoa; phylum Chordata; class Mammalia; order Carnivora; family Mustelidae; genus Enhydra; species Enhydra lutris. The sequence continues at coordinate 16,078,223 of NW_019154109.1, read as the reverse complement.
CACTGCAACATTCATTTTGGAAATTGCTTAGGTGTACTAATTGTGAATTTACTGTTTTTATTTTATTTTATTTTATTTTTTTAAGATTTTGTTTATTTATTTGACAGAAAGAGACATAGTGAGAGGGGAGAACACCAGCAGGGGGAGTGGGAGAAGGAGAAACAGGCTTCCTGCAGAGCAGGGAGCCCATTGCAGGGCTTGATCCTAGGACCCTGGGATTGTGAGCTGAGCCAAAGGCAGCCACTTAACAACTGAGCCACCCAGGCGCCTCTGAGCTTTGTAAGTGTTGATGAGTGCAGCCAAGATCTGGAATGTCCAAAATCTCAATGTGCTGGACACCTGGTGCCAGCACAGCGTCACCGACATGGTGACAGGTAAATCACATGGATGATACTTGAGGCATTCTTTATTTCTTCTGAAGAGTTGAATGTTTGATTCTCATTGCTTAAATATTGAAGTGAAGGACCTGAAGTCATTTTTACCTACCAACGAGACTGAACACAGTCTGTTCCACGCATTGGTCTTTGTCTTTTAGAAGTGTGCTGTGTCCTCTTGGGAGTTTAGGCCTTGAGAAAGAGTTATCCACCTCTCTCCTATAATAGTCTGTCTGTTCGTGGTCTTCCCTCTCCATATGTCTTCTTTAGCTACACTTTCCATGTAGTCTCATACAAATCTCATGCTTTATAATCCTATCTACCAATATACCAACTATTAGAACATTTACAATTCAAATCCTGAATTCACTCCTAAAGCACATTCTTATATTACTTGCTATCATTTCTATTTGTATTTCTAATAAGCAATCCAAACTTTACACACCAAAAATATAAATCTCTAAACTTTTTCTTCCTCAGAATGACTTATATCATTAAATGGTGCCATTTTCCTCAGTTGGTCAAGTCTCAGACCTATGATTAATCTTTGACTCACTCATTCTTTTATTCAACAAATAATTATTATTGGTTATTTAATTTGTGCTACATTTTTTTTCTCCATTTGTCTCCAGGTACCATATCCAAATCAGCCTTCAAAATATATTCCAAATGTATACACAAAATATATTCCAAATATATACCCAAATATATCCCATTGTCTTTACCACCACAGTGGACCAGGCTGCAATAACTTCTCATCAGGACTGATGTAATAGCATTCTGACCAGCATTCTTACTCTTTTAGAGTCTATTCTCAATATACAACATGAGCTTCTACATGCATATATTAGCTCCAATTATTTTCTTGTCTCTGACCAGGTAATTTTAGCAAGAAAATTTTCATATTTTATTGGTGTTTAAAATTTACCAATTAAATAGAGTAGAATGAACATGTTATTCTTTTACTCTAAGCTACAAAGATCCATATAATCTGTCTCTGTGACTTTTTTTGTTTTGTTTTTTGATTGTACCCAATGTTTTAGTTTTTCAAACTCCTTCAATTTTTATATTCAGCTAACCAACATACAGTACATCATAAGTTTTTGTTGCAGTGTTCAACGATTCATTCGTTGTGTAGACCAAGCATGGGTATTAAGGAGGGCAAGTTTTGGGATGAGCACTAGCTATTATAGGCAACTAATGTCCCTGGGTCTTATCTCTCAACTTTGTCTTAGATTTCTATCTCAGTTGTTCACTGTGCTTCCACCACATCAAGCTTGAGCTTTCACAAACAATCCCATATTGCTTCAGGCCTGGGACTAAAATGCTTCTTCCAGGTTTTACAAAGCCATATCCTTCCGGTTATTCAGGTCATGACCTCCCTGGAGAAGCATGAATCAAAAAAATAGATATATGACCTGTGTTTAGTAAGTTAAAGTGAGACTCACTTTTGATTTATTTCTTAAATCACCATAGAATCAGATACACTGAGTTGAAAGCTGCCTAATACTTTTTTAATGTGTATCTATAATTAAGTTAATGGAATTAGTGTAAGACTTTATAATAGCAGTATTTTTAAAAAGCTAACAATTACTCAACACAACTATGTACTGGTACTGTACTAATTATTTTACAGTGATTATGTCAGTCAATTTTTATGAGGTAGAAACTGAGTTAAGAAGGATTTTGTTTGTTTTAACCTATTTTACAAAGGAAAACTAATGTTCAGATTGATTAATTAGCTTGAATAAAGTTCTTCAGGGAATAATGCGAAGCTGCATTTGGCCACAAACAGTCATTGTTCATAATCATTAATCTTTCTTGAATATGGCTGGATGAATTTGCAAGATTCAATCAAAATTCAGTATTATTTTCTTGAAGCCATTGATTTTATGATACTCTTACTTCTTAGATGATATTAATACCAATTGTATATTATACATTATATTTCCAAAATGGAACATCAGGAGGACTTACAATAAGAATATTATTTTCTTGTCTTTCTTTCTTGTAAATGCAGATAAGCTCTTAGAATACATCACAGGTCTTTATTCTTTAGTTGTTCCCACAACTTTAATCTTGACACTAAATAATTTCAAACTTCTCTATCCATTTTTTTTTCCAACTGAGCTTTTTGTAACTAATGCAAATTCAACCAAACCACTGTTTCTAATATTCCTTTTGTTAGGTAAGAGTACCCATTATCCATTTAGTTTATCAATAGAGACTTAAGTCTTCAAATAGATTTGTCAATATCATGTGTGTACATTATTTAAACTTTGAACTTATATTTTAATTATTTTATTTTATTTTATCTTATTTCTTTTCAGTGTTCCAAAATTCATTGTTTATGCACCACACCCAGTGCTCCATGCAATACATGCCCTCCATACCACCCACCACCAGGTTCACCCAACCCCCACCCCTCTCCCCTCCAAAACCCTCAGTTTATTTTTCAGAATTTCTTTCTATCATTTCTTTTTAGATAATTGATCATTCTTTTTAAATACAATTCTATATCTGAAATAAATCTTAAGTTTATCTTTCTTTCCTGTCCCTGAATTGTATATTGCCTAAATTTCAACCATTCAAACTTTCATAATTTGTATATCAGCATTCTTCCTGTATAATTGTGTCTTCATCAAAATTTTACTAAAATATTTAGAATTCAAATGTTTTGTTATTATAATTAATAGAAATCTGTTTCAATTGCCATAAAAGAGATGGTGAAATCTTTACTACTTTTAAGAGGAGTGAATCTTTCCCGTTTATCTCTCTCATTTCTCCCCAACCTCTCCCCATCTTTCTTCTCTCCAGGGGTGGTGGCTTTATGGGTCTAGATTGAGGAACACAGTCAAAGAAGTTTGGTCCCTTTCTCCCTCTCTTCTGAACAGAGAAAACATATTGTCACTTTGCTATCTCAATGTCATAAGATTTACAGGGGCATAACCTTATCTGGAGGGAGATACTATAGATTTGAGTGATAATTTCAAGTAAAATTGATATTAAAATCTGGTTCATGGGCCAGAAATCTTTTTGAGAAAGAGATTAAAAGTGAATAAACCAAAGTAAGAATTACAAGGTTAAAAAGTTTGGAACAAAGATGATAAATTTAGTAATGGTCATGTTGAATTTAGGTTACCTGTAAAAGATATATTCAGGATTATGTTTGACATTGAGAAAAATGTTGAAATTTTTGAATCAGGTAAGTGCACAATTAGAAGAGTCAGAATATCACAGAAAAAAATGTCAGTAGATATTATCCCAGGCCTTACTACAGGGTGAATAAATGGTTTTAGATAGACAAGGAGCTGATTCATATAAACAAGGCTACACGCACTGGACATTAGTCACACATGAATTATGCAAGGATTTAGTAAAACTCTGGCCACATGGACCCAGGCATGTGGCCCAAAGGGTCTTTAAAATGTAAATTGATGTACTTCGACTTTAAACTTCAGAGGCACAGCCTAATATGTATGTAAGAAAAAAATGATGTGAGAAAAGATTTTTGTACTTATTTTTGTATGTGTATATATTTTTTTCTGAGCCAGGTCTGTGTGCAGATTCTTTAGAGTGCAGCTGTGATAGAGAATACTAATGTGTGATGTTCTCACTTTCAGCAGTTAGTGACAGTTGACAGGCACCAGAAGAGCTGTCTCCAAATCTGTTCTTGTTTTATGTAATTTTGAGCTGCATTCAGAGCCAAGTAAGGGAATCTCATGATTCATGTGTTTATATACTGGGTCTTTAAGTGTTTCTCCACCTCATGTATCTCAGGATGGCTCTGGCCAGGACTTTAGACTCCCGGGATGCAAATGAGAGCTTCTTCAATGGGAAAGTAGAAATTAAAAAAAAAAAAAATCAAAATTATTGGGAATTCTTATCTTAAAAAGAATCCATAATATAAAAGCAGGTATATTGGCCAGAAAGTGTAAGAAATTACAGTGACTTTTTGCACTTAATTTTAAAAGATATTGTTATCTTCAAGTACGTTGGGGGGAAAAAAAATCAACAGACAGAAGTCAACTTTCCTGAAAGAATTTTATGGACATCATAGAAAAACTGTAAACCAAGATACATGTTGTTACCAAAAAAAAAAAAAAAAAAAAAAAAAGAAGGAATCAAATACAGTTGATGTATCAAATATAGTCTGCTACTGCAGGCTTCCACAAGCTGAAAAAAATGAGTTAATAAAAGTACATGGCAAAAGAAGTAGTCCTCACTAGACTCTAAGAACTCAAAGTCTAATTCCATCATTACCCTCAATTTAGAAATCAGCTGAAATGTTTTTCCATCTTAAACAAAGTTGAAGTTTGCGTGGAATCAAATTTCACAGGTCTGACGAATTTTATAGCCATATGTATATCTCTACATACCCAGTGTTCAATGTTGCCCTGAGTGCACCAGAAAGAGCCAACAGTGTAAATGGTCATTGGCAGTTTTTGAATATTTGGGATACAAAAGAATAACTCCTTAAATGAGGAATCATTTGGAGCTATCACTATTTTAGATTTCTTTCCTTTGAAAGAATTTGGAATGTCTCGGGGTGCCTGAGTGGCTCAGTGGTTTAAAGCCTCTGCCTTAGGCTCAGGTCATGATCTCAGGGTCCTGGAATCGAGCCCCGCATTGGGCTCCCTGCTCAGTGGGGAGCCTGCTTCCCCCCTCCTCTCTCTCTGCCTGCCTCTCTGCCTACTTGTGATCTCTACCTGTCAAACAAATAAATAAAATCTAAAAAAAAAAAGAATTTGGAATGTCTTAGCTACATTTAGCTGTAGGATTCATAGCATCAGTTTCTTCAAAGACAGAAACAGACAGACAAGACTGGCGCTCTATGCTTATGCAATCTCATAGGCATATCTCATAAATCCTATTATATTTGCATAGTTCTATTGATGAAAGGAAAGTTATTGGTCCTGTGAGAGGCGATTACACAGCAGTTCAGGGGAGACTACGGAGACACATGTGCCACGTTAACATCTGTCCATTCTACCCTCAACACTTTTCTATACCGTTAATTGCCTCATTTCTATTATCTTATTTGGATACTATTATTTGACCTGGCATCAAAAACCTGCCAAATTCTGTACCCCATCTTCATTTAGAAATTTATAACACTAGTTTGATGCAAAAGTATTAATTGCTTACATAGAAACCATGTAGAGCTTCAAAGGGGGTAGTATTTAATTTTGTGACCATGACGAGAAATGATAAATATTCCACTTTAATGGCAAATCTTGAAAGATGCCAATAATCATCAATGTTTCTTGAAAATTATGCCTGCTGCTCCCCCCTCTTTGTGTGTTCTCTCTCTCTGTGTCAAATAAACAAATAAAATCTTTTAAAAAGAGGGGGGACCTGGGTGGCTCATTTGGTTAAGCCTCTGCCTTCAGGTCAGGTCATGATCCCAGAGTTCTGGGATAGGGTTAGGGTAGCATGTTTATCCCTCTCCCTCTGCCTGCCACTCCCCCTGCTTGTGCTCTCATTCTCTTTCTCTCTGTCAAATAAATAAATAAAATTTAAAAAATTCTTGAATGTTACTCATTTTTAAGTATCAAATTTTTAAAAGACCTAAGTAGCACAATTCTCATTAAAATGCTGACTGAAATATCTTTAAAGCTGAAGTGATTTTAAGGATTTTTTTAATGCCCTCTTTTTAATTAGCACTTTGAATAGAGTTGGTGAAATTATAAGATAAACCATACTTTGTCTTTCTCAGATAACTAAGAAAGTGGAACCATACTTGCACACTTTAATTTATAGGTAATTCAGCCCACATTTTTAGAGTATATTGGGCTATATTTTATAACATTTATATGATCAGTACTATTAGAACTTCAGGCAATTTTATGAAAGAAATGTTGAATAAGAGGTAAATATAAGAAATTATATTATACCTAATTATATAAAGAGGAAACTAAGTGTCCGAAATGTGTTCCTTATATGTATGCTTAATTTTTAAATTAAATACAGCTGTAAAAAGGCTGAAACATTCATTGCTTCATGAGTAAGGATATTATTTGTATTAAAAACAAATAATTGCTAAATTTATATGTTTAATTAAAGCTCAATTAACATTATAAGAAAAATATAAAACCATTTGGAAATAGTATAGAATATAACTCTTATGATAAAGAAAAGAAAATCTCTCCTACAATAGTGTACCTATTTATAATAGTGGCCCTTATTTTCTATCCTTAGGTTCTATTTAAAATTCCAAATATTGTATAGATAATAAAGTATATAGAATTCCAGCACACAACCATTTTACCATAGTCACTGTAATGTGGGTGGTTGCTACTGAGATACTGGTATGTCATCTGGGTTAAGTACCCTTGACTTTAATAATATAAAATGAACAAATGAGAATAGCCTTGTAATCACAATCATTAATGAAAGATATATTTTTTAACCACTAGTAAAATTAGTGATGAAATATCCATAAAAAATATAGGGAGAAAATCATTGTGATTGAAGAGAATGAAAAGAGAAACTGCAGACTGAGAGAAATTACTTGCAAAAAATATACCTGATAAAGGACTGGTTTCCCAAACTTACAAATAAATTTTAATACTCAATAATTTTTTTTTTAAGTTTAAAATAGGCAAAAGATCTGAAAATACACTTCACTAGAGCAGGTATTTAGAATAGCAAATAGATGTTCAGTATCACATGTCATCAAAGAATTGCAAATTTTGACAGAAATGATACTACTGCACATCAATTAAAATAGCAAAAAAAAAAAAAAAACTGATAATATCTAATCCTGGAGCAACAGGATTATGAGAATCTGCTCCTGGTAAAATGCAAAATGGCACATGCACTTTGGAAGACATTTTGGCAGTTTCTTACAAAGCTTAATATAGACTTACCATACCGTCCAACAATCACACTCCCTGGTATTTACCCAAATGAGCTGAATACTTAGGTCCACACAAAAACTTGCACATGAATGTTTATAGTCACTTTGTTCATAATTGACAAAACTTGGAATTAGCCAAGATGTAGGCTATGCCTAGAGTAGGATATAGCCTTAAGTAGGATATAGTTTACTTAAGATGTAGCCTGAAGTAGGATAAACAGATTGTGGTGCTTCCAAACAATGGCATATTATTCAGCAACAGAAAGAATGAGCTATTAAACCACAAAAGGGCATAGAGGAAATTTAAATGCAGACTGCTAAGTGAAAGAAGTCAGTCTTTGTACTATGTACAAAGATTGTACTTAACCCAGTCTATGTACTGCATCTACTGATCCCAACTAATGAAATTCTGGAAAAAACAAAACTATGGAGACAATAAAAAGTCAACAGTTACTAGTCTGGGGAAAGAGGGAGAGCTGAGTAGGTGGAACACAGGTGATTTTTAGAACAGTGAAAGTATTTTACATGATACTGTGACGGTGGATACACCAATAGTACACACAAAACCAACAGTGAACACTAATGTAACTATGGATTAGTTAACAATAGTTTATCAATATTAACTCATCAATTTTATCAAGTGTACCACAAAAATTCAAGTTGCCTTATATTTTCTCATTTTTATATCCTTTTTGAAGGCTGCTTTTTTTTTAGAATTTTTTAAAATTGAATTTCGGTTGATACACAGTGCTACATTACTTTCGGTTGCATAACATAATGACTCCACATGTCTATATATTGTGTTATTCTTTTTTTTTTTTTTTAAAGATTTTATTTATTTATTTGACAGAGGGAGAGCACAAGTAGATGGAGAGGCAGGCAGAGAGAGAGAGAAAGAGAGGGAAGCAGTCTCCCTGCTGAGCAGAGAGCCTGACGCGGGACTCGATCCCAGGGACCTGAGATCATGACCCAAGCTGAAGGCAGCGGTTTAACCCACTGAGCCACACAGGCACCCCTATATTGTGTTATTCTTATAGCCCTTCTTAATTAGACTGGATTTTACTGATTTCTCAGCTGAAAAATAAAAATTTTAATTATATAAAATTGAGTATAATATAAAAATATTTACTAAGGCTCTTAAATATTTTTAAAGTTTTTTTTTTTTCAAGCTTGTATCAGTTATCTCAATGTTAACTCAACATGAAAGTGAATAAAGATTATACTATATGTATAGAAGTTGAAAGTATTTGTTGACAATAGAAATAAAGCATAGGAAATGCTAAAGGAAGTACTCCAGATAAAGAGGAAAATTGTAAATATCTGGGTGCATTAAAAGATTTGGGGCACCTGGGGGACTCAGTCAGTTAGTGTCTGCCTTCAGCTCAGGTTATGATCCCAGGGTCCTGGGACTGAGTCCCACATCAGTTTCCCTGTTCAGCAGGAAGCCTGCTTCTCCCTCTCCTCCTGCCCACTCCCCTGCTCATGTGCCTGCTCTCTCTCTCCATCTCTCAAAAGAATAAATAAATAAATCATTTTTTAAAAATTTAAAAAATAAAGTATTTATCTCTTATTCATCATATCTTCTTAAAAATAACTAATTAAGTAATATAATAGCAGTGATAGTAATTTTTGAGGTTTATAAGATATATAGAGTAAGATCTTACAAATTCAGAGAAACTTCTTTAGTAACAAACTATAGAAATGATCCCTGAAAGTATAGTCTTTATATAGAGTAAGATCTTGACAGTAGTAGCTTAAAAGCTGAGAGATGGACAAAGAGCCTACTGGAAAGGAGAAGGTATTTGCAAGTGAATATCCAATAAAAGATGAGTATCCAAAATAAAAAAAGAACTGATATAACTCAACACCAAAAGCCAATTAAAAAATGGGCAGAAGACATAAACAGATATTTCTCCAAAGAAGACATCCAGATGGCCAACAGACACATGAAAAAATGATCAACATCATGAATCATCAGGGAAATGTCAGTAAAAACTACAATGAGTTATCACCTCACACCTATCAGAATAGCTAAAATCAAAAACATAAGAAACAAGTGTTGGGAAGGATGTGGAGAAAAAGGAACCTTCACGCACTGTTGATGGGAATGCAAAATGGTGCAGTCACTATGGAAAACAATATAGAGTTTCCTCATAATGTTAAAAATAGAACTATGCAGTGATTCAACAAAAAATACAAAATACCAGTTCAAAAGGATACATGTGCCCCTATGCTTATAGTAACATTAATTACAATACCCAAATTATAGAAGCAGCCCAAGTGTCCATTGATAGATGAATGAATATTCATATATATAATATTATAATGCTTATAATATTATATGTAATATTATATATTAGATATATATATCCATATATTAATATGGATAATATTCTAATATATTAAAATATTATCCAGCCATTAAAAAAGAATAGAATCCTGTCATTTGTAACAATATGGATGGAGCTAGAGAGTATAACGCTAAGTGGAATAAGTCAGTCAGAGAAAGACAAATACCACACGATTTCACTCATCTGTGGAATTTAGGAAACAAAACAAATGAACAAAGAAAAAAGAACAGAGAAAGAGAAAAGAAAAGAACAGAGAAAGAAAAAAAGAAAGAGAAAGAGAAACCAAGAAACAGACTCTTAACTATAGAGAACAAACTGGTGGTTACCAGAGAGGAGGTGAGTAGGAGGATGGGGAAAGTAGATGAAAGGGATTAAGAGTACACTTACCATAACGAGCACTAAGTAATGTATTAAAATGTTGAATCACTATATTTCACTCCTGAAATGAATATAGCACTGTATGTTAACAAAACTGGAATTAAAATTTAAAAATGTTATAGCCAATAAGCCAAGGAAGGATAAAATGGAATAATTAAAAATACTTAATCCAAAAAAGAGTTGGGAAAAAGAGGAACAAGAAAGATGAGGCAAATCAAAACAAATGGTAAATGGTAGAATTAAACCCAAACACATAAAAAAAATCACATTAAAATGCACCAATTTATTTATTTATTTTTTTTTTTTTAAAGATTTTTTTTTTTTTTAATTTGACAGACGGAGATCACAAGTAGGCAGAGAGGCAGGCAGAGAGAGAGAGGAGGAAGCAGGCTCCCTGCTGAGCAGAGAGCCCGGTGTGGGGCTCGATCTCAGGACCCTGGGATCATGACCTGAGCCAAAGGCAGAGGCGTTAACCCACTGAGCCACTCAGGTGCCCCAAAATGCACCAATTTAAAAGCAGAGATCACCTAGGGGCTCTGCACTCAGCATGGAGTCTGTTTGAGATTCTCTCCCTCTCCCTCCCATAAGCCTCTCCCCCTGCTCATGTACTTGCTCTCTCTCTCTCTCTCTCTCTCTCGCTCAAATAAATAAATAAATAAATAAACAAATCTTTAAAAGCAGAGATTATCAGCTATAAATAAGAAACACCCGGGGCGCCTGGGTGGCTCAGTGGGTTAAGCCGCTGCCTTCAGCTCAGGTCATGATCTCGGGGTCCTGGGATCGAGCCCCGCATCCGGCTCTCTGCTCAGCGGGAGCCTGCTTCCTCCTCTCTCTCTGCCTGCCTCTCTGCCTGCTTGTGATCTCTCTCTGTCAAATAAATAAATAAAATCTTTAAAAATAAATAAATAAATAAATAAGAAACACCCAATTTAAAGCAACCTAATAAGAAACCTGAATGTGCATATGCATTGTTAAGTCAAAAATGAAGACAGGATATATCACATTAACACCTATTAAAATAAACCTAGAGTGGCTATATTACATCAGAAAAATCAGATTTCAGTGGAAAAAACTTTACTCAGGGTAGAATGGCCATTTCATCAAGAGGACATAACAATCTTAAACTTCATGTGCCCTAACAGAGCTTTGAAATACATGTAGAAAAAATCCGACTGAATGGGATGGAGAATTTATTACTTTCCTAGGGCTGCTATAACAAATTAGAACTAACTTCATGGTTTAACACAACTTTTTTTCTTCTGTCTAACTTCTAGAGGCCAGATTTCCAAACTCATGGACTCTGATGAAGAAACCATCATTGATCTTTCCATCTCCTGGTTCAAGGTATTCCTTGCCTTGTGGCAACATATTTTTAATATCTGCCTCTGGCCTTCTTTTTTGTGTATTTGTGTGTCAGATATCTGTCTGCATTTACTTTACTTGCAAGAACATCTGTCATTGTATTCAGGACACATTTGGTAGTCTAAGATGACCTCATCTCAAGATATTAAATGAATTCTACAAAGATACTTTTTCCATTTAAGGTCATATTCATGAGTTCAGGTGCTTAAAGCATGAATATGTCTTTTGGGGGCCTCTATTTAACTCAGAGAGGGATAGAGGCAAACCCACAAACATAGTTGGAAATTTCAATGCCTCTGTCTCAAAATTGATAGAACAAATAGATATACAGTCAATAAGGACATAGAATACTCAACTAACACTATCAACCAACCCAAACTAACAGACATTTATATAAAAATTACCTGGACAGTAGCAGAATATACATTATTTATAAATGCATCTGGAACATTAACCCAGAGTTTCTTCTGGGCCATAAACCAAGTTTCAAAAAATTAAAATTTTAAAGTTTTGAATTATACATATCATGCCCTTTGACCATATGAAAGTACATTAAAAATCAGTACCAAAAAGATATCTGAAAAATTTCCAGATAATTAAAAAATAAAGAACACATTTCCAAATAGCCGGTGTACCAAAGAACATACTAAAGAGACAATTACAAAGAATTTCACATTGAATGAAAATGAAAACATAACATTTCAAAACTTGTCCAAAGTAACTAACACATTTATCTGAAGGAAATGCATAGCACTTAATGACTATATTAGAAAAGAATAAACATTGTATACATTTTATTTGTGTATGGGTGAAATGATATAAATACAGACATAAAAAAAAAAAAACAAGGTAGATATCTCTAAAGAAACGAAACAGAAAAACAGAGTAATAAATAGGACCACATTTATATGCCTATATGCTTTGAGAAAGAGCCTATGTGAGGATAGGTCAGATATCAACTCCTGCAGAGTAACAGAAGCCGAAGTGCTGATTGCCACACATGGAGCAGAGCTTGTCTCACTTTGTAAAAACTGGAGCTTGCCCAAGCCTTCTTCATGCCTTAATGAAAACTGTGATATGCCTCTTTTTTGAAAGTTATTATTGAATTCTATGACTGAAATGTGTGGTTAGTTGGAAAAAAGCTGCCTCAGGTATGAGACCTGTGTGAAATTGCTTTCTGACTCAAGGACTACATCTGAGATATACTTTGCAATTTCAACAAACTAGAGCACTAAGGCATAAAGAAATTTTGTGTTATCTTCAAGGATCTCTGGGCCTGAGTGAAAGCATCGCACAAACAGTGAAATAAATTGATATGAGTTGAGGGATACAGAACCCTCCAAAGAAACCCAAAAAACAAGTAAAATTTTAAAATGAACAAATACCACCAAATGAATTTGTAAATGCAAAACTCATTCCTAATGAAATAATCCAATGTCTTGGAAAAAAGTAATCTCTTAGAAACAAAGTGTATCTTTACTCTCAAGATATTAGATATAATTTTAACTAGGAAAGGGAAAGTAAAAGAAGAGATTGAACAGTTTATACATGTAAACATCTGAATGGTTAAAGGTAGGAGTACCAAGATTTATCAATTACTAGGTAATCCGGTCCCCGAAGTGCCCTGAATTTAACTTTAATCTTTTACTTCAGAATATGAGCCAAGAGCAACACATGTAATGGAGAAACGGGAATCATGATTTATCATCTACATTTACTATATTCCCAGGAATTTTTGTGTGCTATTTTTCCTTCCATAGATAATTTCCACTCTCCATTGATAAGCGTGAATACAAACTCCAATTATCATATTTCACAATAAAATGTATCACTTTATTACAATGTTAAGTAATAAGTTGACATTGTCATTTTTCTCCAATGCTAAAATATTGACACTTTAAGAGAAATGGGTTTTCACTGACCAAAAAAGTTCTATTTTTTAAAATTAAAAAATAGTTTTTTACAAACTGAGGGATTCGGAGGAGAGGGGAGTGGGGGTTTGGGTGAGCATGGTGGTGGGTATTCTGGAGGCACATAATGCATGGAGCACTGAATGGTGCATAAACAATGAATTTTGCAACACTGAAAAAAAATAAAATTAAATTTAAAAAATAGTTTTTAGTAACAAAGTACATTTAATTTACTCCATAGTGAACCAGTATATATAGACAATATGGTATGCTGATATTACTGTAATTTCTTGCAGTTTGAAATCATTAAACTTGATTGAGTAAATCTAATATGAAGCTGATGATTATAAACACTTATGTTTATTAGTATGAGATTAAAAAGACTTGAAAACAAGATTTATTTTTCTCTTTTAGCGTTATAAAGTAAACATATGTAATTTGCTTATTCTAAAAATATGAGCAAGAGTAGACAATTAAATTGGATAATTGAAATACAAAATAAAACAAAGATTTTCTTTGGTGACTAAATGCATATTGCATATCTATTGACAGACTACATACATATCAAGACTATGTGAGGTTTTTCTTGTAGCAAAAAGCTATCTAATAGATTTAAAACTACTTGAAATAATACAAAAAATTAAAAAAAAACAAAAAAAGTATTTCCAAAATCTCTATTCCCTACATATTTTATATACACTTTCGCCAAAAAAAAAAAAAAAATATTCTCCACTGGAGATGTATAGCTTACTGTGATGAAAAAAAATTACTATCACTAAACTCCTATGAGAAAACATATTAAATTAATTGTTCAAAAAGAAGTTATCTAATTGACCTTCAAAAATATTTGTTGTCACAATGGAAAACTTCTGTTTACTTACAATTAACAACTTTTTGTTCAATCCCTAATTTCACAGAGGGTTTCACTTGAATTATTTATATGTATTAGCCATACTACCAAAAATTATCTACTAGGTGACAAAAGGTCTGCCTCTACATCCTTACTGGGCTATACCGTAATCTAAAGTGGCAGTAAAACAACGTAACATAACTACTACAAAAGTTTGGAGACTACTTTATAGGTTTCTCTGGTAAATGTTTTGAGCTCTTCAGAAAGGAAACAAATTTAATGGTATTGTAAATACTATAACTTCTAGAAATCATTAAATTTTATCTCATTAAATTCAATATTGTGTTGACATGTTAGCTTCAAATCTTTTGTTTCTATATTCCTTTAAGATGTAATTCCATATAATTCAAAATATTAATAGGTAACTTAATAAATAAAAGAATCCCATGTGTTAGTCATTTGTAATTGACTCTAAATTATTTGGGGTACACATATCATTTAAATATTTGTATTCACATTACCCTTACTATGTTTGCAAAAGTGTCTTAGCAATATAAAGCCAATAACTCATCTTTTAACTGAAGAATTCTGACAGATCACCTGAAATAACATTGTTAACACCGTGCTTCTGCTCCTATTCTAATCAAATGATTATTTATTAAACAGATATTTTCAATCTGACTTAACAGTTGATTCTCTACAAAACATTATTAAATCAAGAATTTTATATGGAAAATGGGAAAATAGCCTTTCTAAACTCAAAGGAAATGAATAGCTATGGTGACAAAAAAATATTTTTCAAATATTGACACAATTTGTCAAATGAGACTACTAGTTCAATTGCCAGATGAATGGTTACATTGCGTCTACATATGTGGTCTGTTGTCAAGATCTTGTTACATGTTAGAATAAAATCTGTTACACATATTCAATTGAATTTTCAATGCTCTGAATCAAAGAATAAATAAAAGCTTTATATTGTAAAAAAGGGTGGCAGGGACTCATTAGTCAAGTACCAATAGTCTTTGATTCTCAAACAACCAAGTCCTGGAATCCTTTAGGATTCTCTCTACAGAAAGTGTACCCAAAAGAAAATTAATATTAGCTAGCGCAATTTTATCTACATGTCATGGTTTATAATTACCTTGATTTTATATTTTTCCATTTTTAAAAAATCATATAAATATTATTCATTATGTTAAATCTTCTGCTGACCACTTAAATATTGTTTAAATTAGAATAAAAATGTCCCTGATCTAAGGGTGCTTGAGGATCACTAAAAGATTACTATATTTATATTTTAATTTAAATACTGTGAATGAATACTCACCATTTTTGAACACTTATTTTGTGTACATATCTTTATTATTATTTTTTGTTTTGAATTTTCTCAAAATATTTTCATATTTTTATAATCATTAAAACTAAATAGTAATCTATATCTAAAAGTAAATTATGTTTAGACAAGTTTCTTTAAGAGTAGCTACTGAACCCATGACACCTAGAGTTGCTTGTGATTGTTAGTGAAAATTATCAGTGATGTTTTCAGTGGATGGTGAAGTCTTTTTTGATTACTATCTATGGAACTGCAATATTTCCTTAGAACTTATTCCTAATTTAATACATGTCTGCATAATGATTCAAGTGTTTTTGCAAATTTATTAATGACAATGAGTAACAAATTTTATTTTAACATTATAAAATTATGAATAACTTTTTATAAATTTCTTACCACTCAAAACGCTTCTGCTCTACAGAATATTGTGACAATACATGGTATTTTTTCCTAGATAGCATGGCCTGTAGTTTTTCCCAAGGAAAGTTAGAATATTTTTACAATCCACATTCAAAGATTGTCTCAAATATAGCTTAAATTTCTGAGTTATTAACCAATACAAAAATTTTCCTATCAGCACTCAGATCTGGGATGCCTGGGTGGCTCAGTCCTTAAGCATCTGCCTTCAGGTCAGGTCATGATCCCTGGGTGCTGGGAAGGAGTCCTGCATTGGGCTCCTTGCTCAGTGGGGTGCCTGCTTCTCTCTCTCCCTCTGCCTGCCACTCTTCCTGCTTGTGCGCTCTTCTCTGTCAAAAAAATAAATAACATCTTAAAAAAAAAAAAAAAGCACTCAGATATAGACTCAATTGACACGCATGCAGATATCTCTCTTTAGAGGAAAATAAAGGATTGTTTATTATAGAAAAAGGTTAAGAAATACATTTTTAGTAACTGTAATGAGCCTGATGAAGACAAAAGTTATAACGTCTTTCCTGGCAAGGGAAAAGTCATGGAAAATACGTGAAACCAAATAGAATACTAAAATGCAGGTATAATTATAGACTGGACTTGAGTAAAACAATACAGTGGTATGTGGAGTGAAACTGATGTATGAAAGCCTGTGGCTATACATTGACTAAACATAATAACTTAGAACTCTAGTTTAATTAATTGAATGGATATAAAAAGTAAGTAGCATGTATTTTACATAAGTTTCCCTCTTTCTTGTGTGAGGAAAACCCTTGTTCAACTATTCCTCAAGGCTGTACACAGAATAAAAGACAGATTCAGGTATATATTAATTTGTAGCTGTTTGACAGTGTTTAAGCCAAGGAGCTCTATATCACATTGATAGATATCAAAGAATTAGATAATGTTTTTGGTTTTGGGTGTGTGGTGGTTTTTTGTTTGTTTGTTTGTCTGTGTTTTGGTTTTAGTTTTTTTGTTTTGTTTTGTTTTGTTTCTTGCAAAGAAAGTGGTGTTTTCACAATGCATTGGAATTCATGACCACAGATGTTTATTTTCCAAAAAGATGTTATTATGCCGTGATAAGTGTGATGCTTTTACTTATACTGATCAGTAGTACAAAGGGAGGAAAATAGGCCTCAATTTGCAACATAGGGTTTTCAGGGTGCTGTTTAGATTCAATGTGGGCATGTATGTTTGTATGATTTTCTCATATCTGAGATGAGCAATGTATTTCACAAAAATATATCAGTTCTGTTAGGGATTTTTACTCTTCTAGATACAGTAGCCTGTGAAGGAATTTTTTAAAAGGGAAACAGAATGGTAACAAATTATTTCTCAGTGAAAAACTACTGGCATTTTGGACAGGACAGTTATTGGTTTTATGACACTGACTTTTGCACTTCAAGATCCTCAAAATGTTCTTCTCGCAGTGTCTAGCAATATTGCTCCTGGGTGTTTACCCGATTTGAAGTTGTATGTGCATACAAAAGCTTGCACACACATATTTAAACAGCTCTATTTAAAATTACTCCAAACTGATAGCAACCAAGATGCAGTTGGATAGGTGAATGGATAAACAGATTGTGACACATTTATGCATTTGAATACTATTCAGTGATTTAAAAAAAGTATAGTGAGCTATGAAGTGAGCTATGAAGCCGCACAAAGATATGGATGTGTTGAAGAAAAGGTTCTGACAGCTCAGGAGATGAATAGGTCTAAGATGAATGGCAAAAGGAACCATATGTAAATACACTGTAGTATTCTACTTGGTAAAGTTGTTTCCCATGGGGGTATGGATTACAACTCTGAAACTAAATGTACTTGAATTAATTAAAGATGATGAGTGGTGGGAGTCATGTTTCTCATTGTTGGAGTTAAAAATTACAGATAAGCAAGGGAGAGGGCTAGGACAATCCATGTAGTACTGGGTTTGATGAAAAATATCAATATGAAGTTAAGCTTAGCTTAATATGGATACCAATATATACACATAGAAATATTTATAGTTATCTGAATATAAAGATATGTACCTACTTACTATGTTATCTGAGAAGGCTGAGAGCAATGGTACTATAGCAGCAATGAATATAACTAGTGTCCAGATCATGTTTTCTAATACCAGTTGCCAATGAAAAGGAACCAGGACTCCTTGAAGAAATAGCTGATTCTCAGGCTGGGGCAAGGAATATATAAAATGAGCATGGGGAATATTGCAGTGCCATAAAGTTAAGAAGTGTTCAAAAATCCACAATGATGGGGCACCTGGGTGGCTCAGCTGGTTGGGTCATGATCCTGGAGTCCTGGGATCCAGTCCCACATCGGGCTCTGTGCTCGGCGGGGAGTCTGCTTCTCCCTCTGACTCTCCTCCCTCTCATGCTCTCACTCTCTCTCTTCTCTCTCTCCCAAATAAATAAATAAAATCTTTTCTAAAAAATCCACAATGATGGTATATGTCAAAGGGTCACAGTCTGCAACTGAGTGAGCTCCCAATGGCCAAAGCAGAAACAATTTGAGCAAAATAAAGAACATAATTCAAAATACAAGGTAACACATAACACAAACATATGCTTAGATAGATGATAGATGATAAATGGCAGAAGACAGGTAGATGATAGATAGACAGGTGATAGAAGAGAACATCTCCCATGCAGAATTCCAAGCAATTTTGTAGATACTCAGCCTCAAAAAGGAGCAGCATAACTTCCTACCCCTTAAGTTTTAGTTACACATAGTGACTTATTTCCAAAGAGTCCAGTAAGGAAAGGGAGGAAAAATAATTACAGTGGAGCAACATGACAAACACTAGCTCAATAAAGTGATCAAGGTTAACATGCAGCCTGATATCATGTTGACACCATGTGCCCTTGATAAGATGTGACAAGAATGGTTTTTAATGTCTGTGAGCTTCCTCCATAAAACCCATAGGTCCTGATTTAATTGTAAAAAACTTATCAAACAAATTCCAAACACAGGACATTATACAAAATACTGGATCCCAGGTCTTCAAAACTGCTACAGTCATCAAAAACTAGGAAAGGTTGAGAAACTGTCACAGTCTAGAGGAGCCTAAGTAGCCATGGCATTTTGTGGAAATGACACGCTGGTGTAGCAGAGAAGCCCTAGTTCAGAAAGCTGAAAGTACACAGTGCAGCTGATTCCAAGAGCTTAGGTAATGTCCGCACTCAGCTGGCAACCACAGCAAAAAGACCAGGAGGATTTTCAATAGGCGTTTAGTTATCTGACACAAATTTGGGCTTATGTTTTTACCTCCATTAACTTGGTACAGGCTTTCTTTTTCAGTCTCTCTTAAGCAGTGTTGAAAATAACAGTCTTGCCCTTCTATAAAGTTATTATATAAGCCAGTGTAAATAATGTGTAATGTTTTGCACAAACTGCTATATAGATATGCCTTTTGATATATCATTATTTTATTGTTATTTTGCTTTGTTTATCAGAAACACTGACTGCTATCATCCTGGTATCTTCCATAGTTCCCCAAGATAATGTGATTCTGAATTCCATTTTGCTGTTCTTGGGATAAGATGTTTCTGCAAGTATCTATAAAGGTATTGTAGACGTATCCCTTGTTCGAGGTCCCTTCTTCCACTACTTTAATTGCATCTTTATGACTATAATGGAGTATCAGAATAGGCTACTTTTGCTTATTAACAATTCCACCTTGAAAACTTCTTGGAATTCTACCAAATCCTTAACGTGAAAATATTTTTTTTTCCTATCACAAAATATGCATGGGCTTGTTCTTCACATAATGATGATTATAAATACATTCCAATCCCCTGACAGTTACAAAAATTATTTTTGATATTCTATATGCCAGGATAATATTGATGTGAATGTAAAATATGTGCTTTAACTAGGAAATCACATTTAAGATTTTTAAGAATCTATAAAACTCTCACAGATATATGCATTTTATAGATCATCAAACTTGCATGGGTGAAGTGGATAGTCTCTTCTTGGTTATTGTGTAATAGGTTGATGTACATTAATGGACTGTATTGGCTGAGAGCCTGGGGCTTTCCAGCATTTGCCAGGTGATAACATTTTGAATATATGAATAAGGAATATGAAAACCCTTAAATACAGGGACAGGTATGCAGATGGGTAAGTCTATTTAGACATTTAAATATGGGAAGTTGAACTGTGAACAAAAATGTGGATATGTTAATATGGTATAAAGGCAGCATGTTCTAAAGTTTTATTCTCATTTGCATTACCCATTTCACTTAAAAATTATTGAAAAATCAGTGCCCTCCAAATTCTAACTATCTTCTTCTATTATGGGATCTTTTCACAGTGTAGTTATCAAGTGCTTACTATGTGTGAAGAGATATGTTGAAGAGAAAGTGGGGTCCTTTATTCCAGTATGGAAACTGGTAGAGTTTGGCAACCAGAATCAAGACAAAGTCTTTATATTCTCTCTTCTTAAGAGGGACTGAATTTTTCTGCAGATATGTACAAATCCGAATATAGCAAAGATATCTTCACGTAAACAAAAACAAAAACAAGAAACAAAAAACATTAAATAAATTTGAATATAAACACTCAGTAAAAATTGACATAAATTATACCCTCTGTGTGTCTTTGTGGAAACTTCCAGACAGACCTGCTTTATGCTATTTTTAATGGAGAGATATAGTAACAGAAATAAACACTCAAATATATATATATACAATCATAAATTGTGACTTTTCAAAGAAAAAATCTCAAATTTCTAGTTAACAAACTTTTAGATAATAAATGAGTATCATTTAAAGTCACCAAATTGTGATAATATATATTAAGTATAAATATATATATTTATATACCATATATATTCCCAAAATATATATTTTTTAAAACAAAAGACCTGAACTTTATTAATTCTTCCACCATTACCCCCCCCTCCCCCCCCCCCCCCCCCCCCCCCCCCCCCCCCCCCC
>NW_019154109.1:15869079-16057346 GCF_002288905.1 Enhydra lutris kenyoni | reverse complement strand
CCATGGAATAACTGCCAGGTCAATATACGTCCAGGCTGGGCAGCCTGAAATGTTTCAGAAGCTGCTTCTGTTTCTCTTTCTCCAGGTCCTAGCACCTGGAGCATGTAGAAGGTGGGACATGGGGCTGATGCCGATGAAGTCTTCGTGCAGCTGCCCTCACAGCGCTGGCACGGGGTCCAGAAGCATGAGAAGCATTCCTCCAGGGCAATCAGGCCAGACACCTCTTTCTGATACAACAGCTCTGATTCCTGCACTGGCAAAATTCACACAAAGCTCCGTGGTTGCTGAGGGCAGTGCAGCACCAGATACAGCAATTATGGTGGCGGCCAGGAGGCTGCCCGCCCTGCAGAGGAACTCCGTCCTTGCAGAGCCTATGGTCCCCGTGAGGCTCTTGCGCAGAAAGGGCTCAAAGAAGCCAGGAGCTGCCTGGTGTGTCCTGCACATCCGTGAGTAGGCTGTGCTCCAGCACAACGAAGAGTGGTCCATATCCCTGGCAGACCAGTGATCACGTAAAGAACACAGTGTCCAGGCTGGTGTGCTCCTTGGGTCCCCTTTGCTCATCCTCCAAGGCCAGCTCCACGTGGGCTTGCTTGCCCTGGTGATGAGCAGCTGGGAGATGGCCATGCAATTGCATAGCAGGTCGGGGCCGGGGACGTCCTCTATGTGGGCCACTATACCTGCCAGGCCTCGTAGATGAGCACGTGGAGCAGCAAGGCTGCTGTGTGCATGCGCAGATCTATACCTACATCTCTCTGTCTTCTATCTCATAATAAAATGTCCCTCTCATTTCAAGCGAATATTATTTCTTGAATTATTTGTTTTATCTAATATTAAAATATCTCTCCAATTCTATAAGGCCACTGTTTACACTGTAAAGATTTTTCGTTTCACTTTTAAGCTATTTGTGTTTTGGGATCACATGGTTGGATCTTGTTTGTAATCTAGTCTGACAATTTCAGATATTGGACTT
Organism: Enhydra lutris kenyoni; assembly: GCF_002288905.1. Lineage (NCBI taxonomy): Eukaryota > Metazoa > Chordata > Mammalia > Carnivora > Mustelidae > Enhydra > Enhydra lutris. The sequence continues at coordinate 16,056,376 of NW_019154109.1, read as the reverse complement.
TTTACCAATAAATGTTAATTCATTTAATTAATAATGTGATTGGATTCATGGTGCCACTTTGTTATTTGGTTTGTCTTTCTTTCCCCTTAGATTACTTCATTTTTGTTAAAAAAAATTTTGTATGTCACATTTTATTTCCATTGTTGATTTTGTTGTTATATTTTTTGTTTTTTTCTTAGTTGTTATTCTATAACTAAATATACATCTGAGTTTATTACAAACTGCTTTAAAAGAAAAAAAAAGGATTAACTCTAGAAAGATACAGCAAATTTAATAGAGTTCTATTTCTTCGTTCCTCTTTTTTGTTACTATTACATATTTTATATCTTTGTCTTATTTTATTTTATTTTATTTTATTTTATTTTTTGAGAAAGAGAGTGTGGACAAGTGGGAGGGGCAGAGAGAGAGAAACTCAAGCAGGCTCCATGCCCAGCACAGAGCCCAACTTGGAGCTCCATCCCACAAACCCAACATCACCACCTCAGCTAAAACCGAGAGTTTTATGCTCAACTGACTGAGCCACCCAGGTGCCCCCATCTGTATTTTATTTTATATTATTACAAACCCTGGTTACTATGTAATAATTAATAATTTAAACAATCCTAGTTTTAAAATACATTAGGTGGTCCTTATTCTTTCCTCTAGATTTGACTTAGTGCTATTTTTGTCCAGCTTGAAGACTTCATTCTTTTTTAGGGCAGATCTGATACCAAAGATTCCTCTCTCTCTCTCTCTCTCTCTCTCTCTTAATGAGAAAGTCTTCTTTCTCTCCCTCTCACTCGTTTTTTTTTTCTTTCTTTTTCATTGGATATAGAATTCATGTTTTTTGTATTTAGCCAATGTTTAAAGTGGATTCTCTCATGCATTTCCTTAAGAGAGTGAATGTTTATTTTTTTCTGAAAATTTAATTATTGCTTACTCAGAACCTTAGAATTGCAATGTGGTTTTTTTAATTTTAACTTCTAAATTTGTTTAAATCTTATAATGCCATACCTACTATTTCTTTTTCTTTTTATTATTATTTTTTAAGCTTTTATTTATTTGACAGAGAGACTGCTAGTGGGGGAATACAAGCCAGGGGAGTGGGAGAGGGAGAAACAAGCTCTGCGCTGAGCAGGGAGCCAAATGTGGGCCTCAATCCCAGGACCCAGGATGATGATCTGAGTTGAAGGCAGATGCTTAATGATTGAGCCACCCAGAAACCCCTGTACTTACTATTTCTTAAAATACTTTTGAATGTTATTCCTTCTCTATAAATTATGTATTTATTTACCTGAGCATAAGCATAAACATTCTATTTTTTTTTAAGATTTTATGTATTATTTATTTGACAGAGAGAAACACAGCAAGAGAGAGAAAACACAAGCAGGGGGAGAGGGAGAGGGAGAAGCAGGCTTTCCACTGAGCAGGGAGCCTGATGCGGGGCTCGATTCCAGGACCCTGGGACCAGGGCCCAAGCCAAAGGCTGGTGCTCAAGGACTGAGCCACCCAGGTGCACCAAGCATTTACATTTTAGAGTCGTTCACAGTAATATTCTATCATACGGTCTGGCAATTCTGATACATTGCAACCAAATTTGCTGCTTGTTTTACCCTTTCTCCTTTGAACTAACTGTATAGTAGTATATGACATGTTAGTTCCCTGTTTTGTTTTGTTTTGTTTTTCCATATAAAATCAAAGAATGGTTACAGGAGAATCAAGATATCAAATATTTAACTTTTAAATTGAAGAAGGGACCCAAAAAAGTAGGGAATTTCCATCACATGGAGAAAACTTGCTTGAAAATTAAGCTAACAGAAGACAGGGCCAAGTAATCAAGGAGATAGACACAGCAAGACAGGTAAAGAGTTTTAGAACAGTCCACTAAATTTAAACCCCTCGATCAAGCCACATATCAAACAGATTCCATTCGTTTACTGGATGGTAATGTAAGTCAATACTGTCTTTCATTCTGATGTAATTTGTGGGACATTCCATTCATCACTATTTTAAAGTGTATAAATAAAATGCTTCAATACACATTTATTCTAATATTCCTCATAATACACGTCATATCTTCAAACTATGTATTCTGTGCCTATCTTGAACGTCTCTAATAATTGGTCTTTTAATTAGTAATTGTAGACTGAATTAAATTTCAACATTTAAATAAATTTTCAAAAAAATTATAACGTCAGTACTCATCACCACATGTGCCCTCCTTAATATCCATCACCCAGTTACCCCAGCACAGGGTGTCATATTAACAAATGAATCATCGAACACTATATAAAAAACTAATGATATATTATTATATGTTGGCTAACTGGACATAATAAAAAAATAAAAATGTATAAAAATTATAAAGTCATGACTTAAATTTTTAAATTAATTTTTACTTAAGGGGTTTTTGGGTATATAACTTTAATTTAGAAGGGAAAATCAGAAATGAAACATTATTCTGTTTAAGAAAGGGAAATCATTGAATCTGTTTTCTTAGCAAAGTGAACTTGATGTAGTTTTTAAGCAACAGGGCCCACATTTTAAGGATAGTGAGAGCACATGACACTGTGTGTTGTGATTAATGAATTATAACAGGACACCCAAATCATTAGGATTCTCTATGAAAAGTCATCAGTGTGACATGGCAGACAGGAAATTGATAAACAATGTTAACATTCTTTGTGTGGTGTTATTAATGGAAAATAGAAAGTCATTTGAACTTGGAAAATTTTATAAAAAATAGCATTCAGCAATAATATACACATAAATTCTCAATATGAGTATATTGATAGGTTACACAAAGTAAAGAGAAATAAATGTAAAACTTCTAACTCTGGATCTTTAATCAGTTTCCTAAAACAGATAAGCAAAAATAGTGTGCTTAGCACTGAGTGAAATTCTGTGTATAAAATTAAGAAGAATGCACTAAGTACCCTTGTATGTCTTTTTCCGATAGTATTTCAGAGTTAAATTTTGTTCCTTTCAGTAAAAAAATATTATTTATTACCTACTCCATGTGAGTCCTTATGTTAGATATAAGGTATAAAGATATTAATGGAAATCCTCTTAACTTGAAAGGATTTATAGAAAATCATCAGGTACAGTAATAGCAGTATGAACAAAGTGGCACAGGTGCTCTTAGAAGGAACCCTTTTGTTAGTGGAGATACCACAGAACACGTATTTTTGAAAAGCAGTCTATAAGCCCATCAATCATGAGGGTAAGTGCAGTCAATTTTGTAAACATCAGTAAATGCAATGCGTACATAAAGTAATTTAAATACACTATTTCACATATTTCTATATGAATAAGTTCTTCCTTACTTTGGTTCTTTTGGGGTGTATAATGTCATTCGTGTTAATTTTGCTGTTCAAAACTTTCATGCCTTAACATCTCTTGATTTGTGTTTTCAAGTCATTAATTAGTTCATAATGATTTAAACATAAATCAAACATATTTATGTTTGTTTTGTTTATATTCTGGTAACATGACTAATAGCATTTAAATGAGATTGGTTAATATTGTATGGAAGTAGAATTATTGCAGTTGGATCTGAAGAATTAGTGGAAAATAAGTAGGAAAATACATTAGACAGGCATTCTAGGAAGAACAAATGAGAACTAGAGAGGCAAGGAGAAAATTGCCAGGTGAATGGTGATATTTATTTATCTATCTATTACCTATGATCTATCTATATCTATATCTATATCTATCTATCTATCTATCTATCTATCTATCTATCTATCTAATTTATCTTTTATGTATTTATTGGTGTTAGTAACAGAAACTCAAACTAAAACATTTGAACAATAAAGAAAGCCACTGATTCTCATACATCAAAACTCACTGCTAGGCAGAGTTTCAGTGCAAATAAGTTTAGTGTCTCAATTCTGTTTTTATTGTCTTAATTCTGTTTTTACAAACTCATATTCTTTCTATATCTAGGTCAGTTCCTCTCACAGACAGTAGAAGGATGTGGGGTTATGTGGGGCACAAAGTCATTTTCACTTTTTCAATTTTTTCTCACAAAATAAAGGGAAAACTTTCTGAGTCATCCCCAGGAATCTGTCCTTGAAGTCATCAACCTATGTTAAATCAGGCATGTTTTTAAACAAATCATGGCATTGTTTATTTAACTCTCCTTAGATCAAGACATCCTTGCCTTTGAGACAAGGTCATTTCTCTAAATCACATCTTGCTGTTACAGCTCTGTGGAAAAGAGTGATCAAATTTGGAAGGCTAACTACAGTGCCTAACATAGTGTCTGTCTTCCAGGAATTTTAAGTAGCTGATTTTGATTAGAAAAGATTCAACATAAACTTAATATCTCACTAAATTGCCATTTTAGATGAATTCAGTGAATTTATGCTATTACATATCCTAATCTTAATGATCTAACACATAGAATTAAAAATATGAAGGTTCATGTAATAGGTAAAAATCATGTTTTAAAGAACAATAAGGGAATGTTAATTAAATTATTTTAAAATACTATGAGAAAGGGAGGTGAACCATGAGAGACTATGGACTCTGAAAAACAATCTGAGGGGTTTGAAGCTGCAGCGGGTGGGATGTTGGGGGAACCAGGTGGTGGGTATTAGAGCGGGCACGGATTGCATGGAGCACTGGGTGTGGTACAAAAAACAAGGAATACTATTATGCTGAAAAAAAAATGATTGTTAAATTTAAAAAATTTTGAAAAGAATGAGAATAGTGGGAATGAATTAAAAATAAAAGTTGTATCTATGAAAAAGAAAATACTATGAGAATATGAGAGTTGGAGTTTCCATTGTTGCGTTTCTTGAGAGTTCAATGACTGGTACTTGTGATTATGGCTCAGACAAAACTAGTTGTTCTTACAGTAATAGGTATATCAACCGGTTGTGGAAATTGTTGTGCAGGGATGCCTGGGTGGTTCAGTTGGTGGGGGCGGCTCAGTTGGTGGGGCGTCAGCCTTTGGCTCAGGTCATGGTCCCAGAGTCCTGGGATCAAGCCTTATGTCTGACTCCCTGCTCAGCAGGGAGTCTGCTTATCCCTCTCCCTCAGCCCCTCTTCCTCCTCCTGCTCATGCCCATGCTCACTCTCTCTCAAATAAATAAATAAAAGCTGTAAAAAAAATAAAAAATAAAAAGAAGTTCTTGTGCATTTTTCACTTTTAACAAGAATAACATCTCAAAAATGGTTTAATTTACATGCTTAAGCTCCACGCATATTTTTATTTTGATTAAGTTTTGCATTATACTTATGAAAAAGAAAGGGTTAGTCTATATTTTCCATGTCTGTAGTCACTATCAAATTGACTTGGTATTCATATTCTTTTTTTATTATTTTTTTTAATTTTTTTTTTTGGTATTCATATTCTTTAGATTGATACTGTCCAATGGCACTATCATCAAGAAGAAAATGTTGACTAATCTGTGCTGCCCAATATAGTAACTACAAGCCATTTCTCTACTGAGCACTAGTAAAGTGGCCAAGTTGTCAGTGCAACTGGGAAGCATAATACACCATTTTATATAAATTAATATTTTTTTAAAATAGAGTCTCGAGTGGCTAGTGGCTACCATGCTGAACCAGCACAGGTTTGGATTGAAGAGGAGATGTTTGGAATACCAAGTAAAGTAGCTTCAAGAATGCCTAACTAACAATATATTGGAAATGGCATGTATAACAATATTAATGATCTACATGTCATTGGAAGAACTATAGGAATAACATGAATGAGAACAAGATTATATTATGCTTTTCATTATGAGCTATATTTTCTGACTATAACAAAACATGATGTCATTATGCTTACATTATAATAGTAACATATAACTAGCATCAATAATTAAATCCACAATGCTTGCTACAAGTACAATACAATGCCATCTGCATCATTTTTAAGATGTACACTTACTATTTTATTTATTTATTTATTTATTTATATTTTTTAAATGATTTTATTTATTTATTTGACAGAGATCACAAGTAGGCAGAGAGGCAGGCAGGGAGAAGAAGGGAAGCAGTCTCCCTGCTGAGCAGAGAGCCTGATGTGGGGCTCAATCCCAGGACTCTGGGATCATGACCTGAGCTGAAGGCAGAGGTTTTAACCCACTGAGCCACCCAGGCAGCCCTCACACTTACTGTTTTAAAAATGTATTATCTTTACAAACTCTTTTCGTGCATTGCGCATTTCATAACATTGGATTACCAGTCATTCCACATATAATGTACATTAATGTGAGAAATTAAAAAATCAAACTAATTTCTCTATGTAGGTAGATACTCAACTGTTTGCTGGTGGTATTTATATTAATGCTGACTTACTCCTATGTTGTTAATGTGCTCACAAACATCCACACGTATATCTTAGACTACTACATTCTATTTTCTAAAGACAAATCCTATTTGAATTCCAAATATTGATCTCCTGACAGATTTATAGCATATGTTCATTTAATCATGTTCAATAATATCTAACTTTGTTCACAGTACTTTCACCATAAAACTTTATGAGTAATTTTTACCTCTAGTATTACTATTAAACACAATTGAATTAAATGATTAAAAATTCAAAGCACCCACCAAACAGAATGGTTAACTGAGACTGGAACCCTGCTTTGATAGTTTTTTATATCTTAGTTTCTTCATTCCTCTTTTTATTCTTCTCCAATTTTAAAATGTGTAAAGTGTTTTGTTTTTCATAAAAGAATACAGCATACCCAGCTATTTTTTTTCTTATTTAATGTAAACTACTTGATGATTAAAGCCAGTGTACGTAAGTATCTTTCTGCATTCATTTAATACTGTACATACCTTTGTTTCTGGATTGTAATGCTGATTCAATAAATCAACACAAATTTAGCAGCTTAAAAGAACACTTTTTTTAAAAAGATTTTATTTATTTATTTGACAGAGAGAAAGATCACAAGGAGGCAGAGAGGCAGGCAGAGAGAGGGGGAAGCAGGCTCCCCGCTGAGCAGAGAGCCTGATGTGGGGCTCGATCCCAGGACATGGAGACCATGACCTAAACCGAAGGCAGAGGCCTCAATCCACTGAGCCACCCAGGCGCCCCAGAACACATATTTTTTATCTCACAGTTTTGGAAATCATGAATCCAAGCAGGCATAGCTGAGTCCTCAGGGTGTCACAAGGTGTCAGCAAGATCATCGTCATGGCTGTAAACTTGAGGGAAGAAACTGATCCCAACCTCCCCAGGCTCTAGAACAGAAGTGTCCATTTTCTTGCTATCTGAGAGCCTCACAGCCAGGGGTTACCCTCCTCCTCCAGAGCTTGTCCACATTCCTTGGTCTGTAGTTGGTCCTTTTTTCCATTTCAAAGCCAGTAACAATGAGTCAAGTCATCATACTTCAAATCTCTCGGAGAGCCTCATGTGCCTCATCTTTCCTTTGCTTTCCACTCCCTCTGAACTCTGACTGACTCTTCCTTTTTCAAGGTCTCAATTGATTATACAGGGTTGACCTGGATCATCCTGGCTAATCTTCTGTTTTAAATTCACCTGATTAGGAACCTTAATTCCATCTGCCAAATCCCTCTACATCGGTGCCTGGATTAGTTTTTAATTGACTATGGAAGGGATAGGAATATTAAAAGAACACTTTTAGTCGCCTACAGATATTTCTAATATCCATTCACAAGGGAAGGGGAGGGTTTTATGTAATAAATGCTGAACATTGACTAAAGCTGATTGCTTTGCACTTTAAAAGAAAAACATAGCTAATGATGGTTACTCCATCAAAAATGATAATACCTCATAAAGTTAGCAGACACAACTAATTATTATGTCATATCACAGCACCCTTGATATAAGTAGAAAAAGGCCTATTTTACTCTGATTTGGAACAAAGATAGAATTCAAAAACCTTGATTACCATAAAACTAAAGTTGATTATGTAATTTGTTATTTTTGAGGGCCATTCTATATGTGTCAGTATGCTAATTTCTAGGGATAAATAATACACATCTCTACCCTGTAGGCACAGACAAGTGACTTTATGTATAAATTTAAATGGTCATGTTTTATTGAATCAGGACACACTGATTTATTGTTAATGACTTTAAACTTGCCCTCTGGATTAGCGGTTTCAACTATGCTGTCTGCTTTCCTGAGAGCGTATCTAATTGTCTTCATGTGGCAGAACTGGTTTTCACCACTTGCTCAAATATACATTCTCCATAATTTAAATAAATAAATTCTAGCAAACCATTAGTTTTTTTTCTCTTCATGTTTACAAAATTTGGAAATGTGCTCTTAAAAATGGCATAGAACAAGAGTTTTTAGTCTTCTGAATCAAAAGAGTGAGGAACCAGCTCATATGCACATAAAGGGATTATCTTATACACATGCATAAACTAACATTTTCTTGATATTTTCAGGGTTTTTTCTGAGGTGTTTGGCTCAAACTAAAGAAAAGATAAAAATTACTTTTAACGTGTTCTGAGATAAAGGAAATGTTATTGTAATAAACTCTAAGAAACACTGAGTTCTAGGTAATATGTATATTACTTATTTTGACAAAATTGTAGAGAGTGATATTACATAGTTAATATAGATTACATTGCTAATTTTATATTTTCATTTTTATGAATAAAATTGAGACGATGAGAATTTAATGTCAAGAGAATCATACATTTGAATTAAACACATTTTAAATTCTTTATCCTTACTGAATTATTTTTTCAATATATGATTTTAAACAGGCTTAAAATTAATCACTTGACGCTATATGATGAAAAACTATTATGTATTTTCTTATTGATGCATTTTAGAAACTAAAATAAAATCTACATATGATGGGATTACAGTACTACTTTTAAAATTATCATGAACTTAGTGGCAACTAAATTCTATAAGAATCTTTGGAGAAATAGCCATAAAGCAGAATAAAATATAAAACTTTTTTCTTTTGTTTTCTTAACATATCATTCTCAATCATTTTCAATGCCTTACCAATATAGACTATGCCATATTGTTTATGGTTGGCCAAGATTGTACACTCTGAATGCTAACTTTTTCTAAATTCTCTAAGCATGTTTCAAAGATAATAAGAGAATAATTATAACTCCTTATCCTTGATTATATCAAGGATTTTGATTTTACAAGAGTAGCTTCACAGGCATTCTAGTTTTGATGATCTGATGGAAATGGAAGGAGAAAAATTAATGGGACATACTGAATGCAATAACTGGGTGCTGGACCTCAAGTCCTAAATCTAAATGGACAATATCCTTAACCTCCTAGATAATGTGTCAGATAAGAAAGGAGCCTTCTCTTGAGGCAAGGAAGAGTTAGAAGAAGGAGCTCAATATTGAAATAGTATTTAAATTCTACCGAACAGGGATGTATGTCATCTGTGAGGTATCAAAGTTTGAGAGACATGAATAGGACTACAGTGATAATGAACAATATGTGGGAACTCAACATAAGGAAAATTTCAAAATTCTTTTTTAGTTGGGGCACCTGGGTGGCTAAGTCAGTTAAACATCTATCTTCGGCTCAGGTCATGATCCCAGGGTCCCAAGATCAAGCCTCACATCAGGCTTCCTGCTTAGTGGGGAGTCTGGTTCTACCTCTCCCCCTCCTTCTCCCCAACTGCTCATGCTCACTCTCTCAAATTAATAAAATCTTTTTAAAAATTCACTTTTATTACCACCCTTCTCTCTTGAATTATATCTGTCATGGTTAATAGGTTTTAGAAAATTAGAATTATGTCAAAATACTTTCAATCTCTTGGTTACTTTGAAGTGTTTGTTAAATTACAGTCCCCATTCATAAAATAGTCATTGCTTGCTGATTGATGTTTATCTTTCTTTGTTTGACCAAATGGTTCTGATGTTAGTTATTCCTTGATGTGGCTTCAAAGATCAGGCTAGATTATTATTTGATTTCATTTCAAGTATAATAATATTATTTAATTTTTAAAGTAAGTAGGGTTTTTAAGATAAAAATTTTGGAATTTAAGTCAGGGAAGCTAACCTAAAATATCTAATGATCAAAATTTGCAGCTGAGTGTGTCCAAATCAGAAATACCTTCATTTGAAATAAGCACCAAACTTTGGATGCAACCTGTAGATCCTTCTCCAAATTGCCATGTGGAGTGGCAATTATATACACAAGTGGCAGAATTTCTAGAGACATGTCCCAAGATAAATGAGATATATGTAGAAGATTATGAGGAAGTGAAGAATACTGGCAGGTGTGCTCCCATGAGAGACCCCTGGTAGTACCACACCTCGGGAATAGAAATACGGGTGTCATTTTGAACCACTTAAAATCAATGTTTTATGAACTATCCAGAAGAGAGAAGATCCTCATGAGGATGGCAATGAATGTGCTGTCTGATAGTTAGCAGCTGTAATTCACTGTAATTTACTTTGTAGAAATAAAAATAATATGATCAGTCTTGATCTTGAGTTCTGTGGAGCAAGACATACATGATGTATAACTAAGAAGTGATTGTGGTGTATTAGAGCCTAGAAACTAAAAATTACTCCAGCCATGTTTTTTTGTATGTTTGTTTTGTTTTATCTTGAACAGGTGTCTATGTCATGTATGAAAGCCACCCTTTATCTGTGCTTCATTTTCCAAAATTTTAGTTACCCACAGTCAACCGTGGCCTGGAAGCAAATGATCCCACTTCCAACCTATTCTTAGCAGGTCAGTCACAGTCTAACACCAAGTCACAATACCCACATTATTAACTTTACTTCATCCTGTCATGTAGGCATTTTATCATCTCACATTATCACAAGAAGAAGGGCAAGTACAATACAATAAGATAATTTGAGAAAGACTAGTTCACATAACTTTTATTACAGTATATTGTTATGATTGGCCTATTTTTAATTATTGTTTTTGATCTACTGTGCTTAATTTGTAAATGAAACTGCATCATAGGTATGTATATATAGGGAAAAAAAACATAGCATAATAGAAGATTTGGTATCACTTTTAACTTCAGACATCTGCTGGGGTCTAGGAACATATCCCCCAAGGATCTGCTAGAACTACTGTAGTCAGTGCAATGCTGTGTTGCAATGTTATCTTTGCAATTTCTGACTATTTATTTCACTTTTCTGAACCTCATTTTTCTGAAAGAAAATAAGCTTTGGAGCTGAATATGCCAGAACTTGAAATGAGGCTGTTTATCTTACTTGTTCAATAGTTTTAGAGAAGTCTTATATAATCTCTGGGCATCATTTCCCTTATCTGAGGAAAGTTAGCACCCAGCTCTCAAATATCTCAAATATGTAGATCACAGATATGTAAGTTTCTTTGTAATGCTGTGGGTTCTTTGTCCTATACCCTAAATCTGGGTTAGTTTTTGATTGCTTTAAACAATAGGTCATAAAAGAGGGATGTTCTATGACTTCTTTTTGTTTGTTTGTTCCTTTTGTTCTGTGTTTATGTGTGTGTATGTTTTGTTTTGTTTTGTTTTCCCTTTTTCATTTCTTTCTTTCTTCCTTTTTTGTTTTGTTTTGTTTTGTTGTGTCTTGTTTTGTTTTGTATGTTTGTTTTTGTTCTATGAGTTCTGAGACTACATCACAAATGACATGAGGCTTTCAAATGGTCGTCTTGGTATTGTCAAGTAGGTCCCCTCTCTGAATATGCCAGCTCAGAACTCAGCAGCCATCCTGAGAGACATCCAAACCACATGAATCAGCAACATGTGTACTCCATGTTAGGGTCTGTAATCAAAGGAACGAGACTGATACAAAGCGAAGGTCAAGCAAAACTTTATTTCACGCCAAGCATCGAGAATCAAACTGATCGGTCAGAGCCGTCTCTTACAAAGAGATGACCCTTCCCTGCCTCACAGACTAACTTTTATAGAGCAAAGGCCATGTGGTTGAGCCTGGCTACACACAGGTGGCCAATGAGTTTACAATTTACCCTAGTAGATATTTGAACTAGCCTATCACCTTGGTCAGAATTGATGCCCACAAAGCGGGGTCCACTCTCCCTGGTAGGTAGGGAGACAGTATGTGCGCTCCATTGATTGGATGTCCCCACCTGGCCTGACCTGACCACCTGACCTTGTATCTGGGCTTTGCAAGTAAGTTCCTCTGAGAGGGGCAGGGTCAATCTAAGTTTACTGCATAGGGTCAATCTAAGTTTACTGCATAAACAACAAAATGGCTCCCTCTGGCTAAGTAGGCCCTTACACTCCAGACCAGAATCTAGATGAGCCGATTCTTCAGCCTTCTCAGCCCAGCTGGCAGACACTTGATTGAAGGACCTGCCATCAAAGTATATCAACTAGTCTTGAGGATTTCAGCCATCAGCCGTTCAGTTCTTCCCAGGTGACCCAGGGATTTTCTAAGCATAATACAGTGGTTCTTTTTTTTTTGCCACCAAGATGTGACTAACTCATATCATTATCGTAAAAAGTACTAAATTTAAGGGAACATATTTAACAAATTAAAAACACATTACAAATGTATTATGAAAATAAAATACATAAAATTTTATGAATAAACATAATAGAGTGGACAAATAAATATAATTTTTAAAATCTGAATTGTGTTCATTAATGAATGATTGGATCATAAGAGGCTATTTAAAAATTATGACAGTTTAGAATGTGTCCGGTTATTCTGACCTGGATGTTGTAATAGGCAGATAATATTATCTTGTGCCAACTGCTTATTAGTACCATTTTCAGAAATAAACCATAGACTAACTGGAGAATTAAACAATATAGAATGTGTAGTAACTGTGAACTGAGTTTCTCTCTTTATTCTGAATGTCATTTGTTTACCTCCTGGGGTGGGGTGGGGATAAAACTTAGCTCTTGTACTGAAAGTAGGCCAATATATTGGAAATAAAATTCAAGAACTAATGCCCAGGAACAAATTACATTCCACACTGAAAGTAAGGTATGCCAACAGAGAGCTGAGATGCATATTATTCAAGTGTGCAAAATGACTTCTTCATGAGGATTTTATAAGAGATGAATACTAAATTGGCCAGACTACAACAGGCAAATCGTATGTTAGATCAGAAATAGACACTTTAGTTTCATGAGTCATTGGCTTGGAAAACTGTCTTAAAGGTATTAAGGAAGGAAAAGAAAAAGAAGAAAAAGCACAATAAAACATAGAATATCTATCACAAACTCTGTCAGCAGGGGTGAGAAAAAAGCATGATGCATGGAATCATAGAAACAGGGAATCCAATTTATCAGGAAAAACTTCTCATACCTGGCACTTTTTTGACACAAAAAATTGCAATAACAACATTTTCTCCCTGAATTAAGATCCCACCACCTATGAAAGATAACACAGTGATCAAACATTATACATGACATAGTTTTGGATAATTAAACTGATATTTTAAAGTTAAAACTTTCCCACAAAAAGTTATTTATCAATTATGTGATTAATTTCTCAAGTATAATATATTAAAACAAAACATTTAAACATATATCATTTTATCAATAGTATTAAAGTTGAGTAATTAACTGTACTGTTTAAAATACGCTTCTGTTAATTCGATACAGTGACCTGAAACTTAAAAAAAACTTTAAAAAGTATATTAAAATCACTGTAAATTAAATATATATTTTCACTTCTACCACATTACAACCACAAAACTATATAGAATACATATATACATGTCCATATCAACAAAGTTATAATGTTTTTCAAATTTATTTTATCTTTTTCCAGCTTTATAGAGCTATAATTGAGAAATAAGGACAATATTGTGTTTTGATATAATGTTTAATATGATTTTAAGTGATTACCATCATCAAGCTCATTAACATAACATCATCTCACATATAGTTACCATTGTGTGTGTGTGTGTGTGTGTGGTAATCTACTCTCTTAATATCCACACTTGTAGTAAATTTTAAGTATAAAATGTATTTTAGGACCTCTTATAACTCAATAGGAAAAACCAGACATTTCTTCAAAGAAAACAGATAAATAGCCAGCAGTATATTGTGGGTGTTCAATATCACAAATCATCAGGGAAATGCAAATGAAAACCACAATGGGATATCATTTAGCAAAGATGTAGAGAAAAGGGTACTCTTGTGCATTGTTTTGGAAATGTAAATTGGTAAAGTCATTAGCGAAAAGGGAATGGAATTCCTCAAAAAAATTAAAAATAGAACCTTCCATATGATCCACAATCCCACTTCTGGGTATACATCTAAAGGAAGTAAAATCAGTATCTTGAAGATATATCTGCACCCTCATGTTTATTGAAGCATTATTCACAATAACGAAGATATGGAAAACAACCTAAGCTGTCCTAACGACTTGGTCCTAATTGCATGGATAAAGAAATTGTGGTATTTAGATATAAAGTTAGATTGTGAACAGTGAACTCATATGCAGGGAGCAAGGAATTTTCTTAGAAGAATGTAGATGACGAACAATTCCTTCCAGTGTGAAAAGAAGTGAGATGAAGATATTCTTAGGGCAGGAAGAGTTGCTGGCAGAACAAAAGGCATGTGAAGATAGAACTATAAGAGTTTTTGAGGAAACTAAATAATTGTATATAGAAATGTGAGGGACAAATTTCAGATAGGTCAGTGGGAAGAAACCACTTGAAAAAAATTTTAGAGGCACACCCTTATTTGCTAAGCTGAAGAGATTAAGTGTAATACTCAAAAGTTTTGGAAACTCTGAAGCTACGTAAGGAAATAAATATTACAAGATTACACATTGTTAGAGTACTTGGACAGAATGTAGAAGAGTACTTCCCAGGTGGCTGGTGCTCCCCACAGTGAACTATGGAAGAAAATCTACTGAATGGGGAAAGAAAACAACATGACTACTGTTCACCTATATAAAAATAAGAGTGAAATATTTGCTATTTTTTAATTTGTTCATTTTAATTCTCTGATATGTCTAATGGGGATTGATTTTTCTTTAAACAAAACATTTACAATATTATTTTTAACTAAAAAGAGGTGGAAGCTTTTTGGTATTTGCCCATAGAGTTGAAAACCTATGTTCATGCAAAAACCTGCATACAGATGTTGATAGTAGCTTTATTTATAACAGAGAAAACCTGGAAGAAACCAAGATATCCTTCATTCAATAAATGAATAAATAAACAAACCATGATACATTCAAACAATGGACTATTATTCAGTGCTAAAACAGAAATGAGCCACCAAGCCATGAAAACACAAAGAAGAAACAAATTTACATTACTTAAGTGGAAGAAGCCAGTCCGGAAAGACTACATGCCATGTAATTCCAATTATATGTCATTCTGGAAAAGTTAAAACTGTGGAAAAAAAAAAAAAAAACTGTGGAGACAGTGAAAAGATCGGCAATCCTAGAGGTTGGAGGCAGGGTGCTAGGGAGAGAAGAATAGGCAGAGCACAGAGCACTTTTATGGCAGTGAAAATACTCTGTAGTACACTATAGCATGACACATGCTATTTTACATTTGTTCAAACCCATGGGATGAACAATAAGAATGTATCCTAATGTAAATGTCCAAAGACTTTGGGTGGTAATGCTGCCTACATGTAGGTCCATCAGTTGTAACAACTGCCCCACTCTGGTGGGCAATGTTGATAATGGGGATGGCTATTTATGTAACTGTGTGGGTTTAGGGGGTATATAGGAAATCTCTGTGCTTTTCTCTTAATTTTGCTCTGAACTTAAAAATGTTCTATTTTTATTTTAGACAGAAAGTAGATTAATTTTGTCTAGGGTAGACATAGGAATTGGGATTTACTGCAACTGGGCACACAAAACATTTTGGGGGTGATAGAAATGTTCTAAAACTGGATTGTGATGATTAGCTGTACAACTCTAAATTTACTAAAAATTATTTAATTATTACACAGAGAGTAGATGAATTCAAATCTGGAAATTATACCTTAAGAAAGCTTTTATAAAAAAATTATTTTTTAAAATTGTATTTAAGAGAGAGAGATCATGAGCAGGGGGAGGAGCAGAGAGAAAAGGAGAAGCAGACTCCCCATGAGTGGGGATCCCAGAACAGGGCTTGATCCCAATATGCTGAGATCTTGACCTGAGCCAAAGGCATATATGTCTAACCTACCGACCCACTACTGCCCTGAAACTTTTTAAAAAATAAAGTCTGAAAAGAAGAGGTGGGAAAACCATGAAAATATTTTCATTGATCAGAAGCTTACTAATTTTCTTTTCTCTTTTTAAAATACTTTTCTTGTTAAATGTTTCAAAGTATTTTGAAACTTAAAAATGTCATGTGCTTTTTTCACAGATACATACATGATTTCAATATTTTTGGTAAGCATGTTTTTGTGGCAAATAGCTCTCAATGTTGCAGTAACTTGCAGTGATTTCTGGAATGAGAACCATGCCTCCTTGCCTGTCTCTTCAAGATAAAGATGTTATTTTTTTTTTTTTTAATAATGGATGATAAAGCAATTACCCAAAAAATCTTGTGCTCTCAAGAGAACATTTTTAAAATGAGTGGAAATGTTTCAATATTATGTGATTTTCTTTCTAAAAATTATTAGCTGACATTTCACTAAACTTACAGAACTTGTTGACAAACTCAGTAGATTGAAATATTCCCAAATTAGGGAAATCGGCAGTTGTGTAACAAACTTATTATAAATACTGTAAAAACATTTTTTAAAAATTCAAGAACTAAATGATATCAGGAGAGAAGAGAATTGATTGCCTTAAAATAAATATAATCAGTCTAATAAGGGCAGTCAATGATGCATTTTTCAACTGTTTAACATTCAAATCTGGTTTTTTAGCTTTTTTTAGAGTCAGATAGGTATTCTGTATGAGACTATAATAATGGATACATGACATTGTGCATTTATCCAAAGCCATAGAATTTTAGAGCAACAAAGAATGACCCTTAAGGATGCAAATAAAAAAATACTTTAGAAGATTGTGGATCTCAGGAAGAAAATAAAAATGTTATAAAGCAATCCAACTCTATTACATATATGAAATTGTTTCATGGAAGGGTGTGAGGGAAATGTTCTGGCTTAAGTAACTTTGGAAATAAATGAAACCTGAAAGAGTTGAGGGAAAAAGAAATGATGCAAGGGCTGTACTCTGGTTTATGAAGTTATCTTGAGGGAATCCTCAGTTAACAAGTAGAATGCAGATATTTCTATACATTTATCATGTTAATAAACAATTAAGTAAGTGGATGGCAGATGATAAGAGTCACTCCTCTCCCTGTTCCAGTGAAAATTTACATATAAGCAAAGAGAGGGAGAAACATTCCAAATAATTTATGTAGAAACCCTACTCTCTAGGAAGAGGAGTGTGGCTCCTTTCTTTAAGTGTAAGTTAAAGCTGCACTTAGTGACTTTCTTTCCAAAGAGAACTACAATAAGAAACAACAACAACAACAACAACAAAAAAAAAAAACCCACAACAAAACAGTACATTTCTAGGAGACAATTTGACAAACACTGTCTCAGCCAAGTGATCACTACAACATCAACATTATTAAGTAAAGCTGATACTGTATCCTATTGCTATAATGACAGTAACACTATCTCTGTGGCCCTTCTCCCAAAAACACATAACCCCAATCTAATCATGAGAGGAGAAAAAAAAAGGAACAGCAAATACCAATTGAGAAACGTTCTGCAGAAGAGTGACTAATGTTCCTCTGAACTGTCCTCAAGACAAGGGATGTCTGAGAAATGTTTCCCAGCCAGGAGGAGTGTATGGAGACATAATGCTAAATGCATGACATAGAATAGAAAGGTTACAGTAGGTAAAAATAGACATTCTGGATATAGGATGAACTTTAGTTAATGATACTATGTCAATATTGGTTCATTAATTGTAACAAATGTATCAACCTAATTTAAAATATTAAAATAGGAAACTGGGTCTATATATATGGGAACATTCTTTACTACCTTTGGAATTTTTCTAAATCTAAAATTTTGCTGAAAGTAAAATTTCATTTAAATACACCACATGGGGTGCCTGGGTGGCTCAGTGGGTTAAGCATCTGCCTTCAGCTCAGATCATGATCCCAGGGTCTTAGGATGGAGCCCCACCTCCTTGCTCAGAGGGGAGCTTGCTTCTCCCTCTCCCTCTGCCCGCCTTCCACCGGTGCTCTCTCTCACTCTCTCTCTCTCCTCTCAAATAAATAAATAAGACCTTTAAAAAACTTTTAAAAATTGAAAAAAAAAAATCCATACACAACTAGACAAAAATAAACATAGAAATGAAGTTCCACTTATCATGAGTTTATATCCTATTTTTGGAGACAGGTTATAAACAGATATATGCCAGATATATATGCATAGATATGCACACAATGATAAATATTATGAGAAAATGAACAGATGTAAAAGAGAATAGCCAGGGTGCTATTGCAGGTAGTTTGATTAAAACAGACCACTTCAAAGAGGTAAAATCTAAATTAACTGAGTTGAAAATACTATCTCAGATATAAAGTAAGAAAAGAGCGTGTCACAGTGGGAATGATCAATCCTGTCAAATGCCACTGAGAAATTTAGAAAGGTGAAAATTTAGTACCAACTTCAGATTTTTGACACTGCTGGAAAAGACAGTCGTGCCCAGCCTGCTGACCCTCGCATGGTTGCATAAGCGGGCCACGGGCCTGAACACTTTTTAATGTGAAGATAAAAATCCTTCACAGCTTGTGCCAAGCATATTGCTTTGTTTGGGAATCTCTGTCTGTGTTCTGGGTTTGATGTATGTATCTTTGTTCTTCTTAAGAGTGTGTGTCCTAGGGCACCTGGCCAGCCTAAGTGTTCTATATGTTCCCAGCAGAGAGGGGATGGGGTTCTTCACCTTAAGCACAAGAGGTCACTGGGGACCAAAGCTTACTATTGAAGTTGAGCTTTATCTGTCTTCTCTATGCAAGTAAAACGTCGTTCCATCCAGGGCCTATGTGAGTCATGTCTTTTTGGTGACCTCGACATCTGCAAATCATACAATGAGTTGACATCTTAGAATGGCAGTTGCTACAGGTAGATATTGTTCTGCTCTTTGCTCTTCTTTGTACAGTGGGGCGCCTCTGTTAGAGGTGGGAGCCAGGGTCACGGCTTGACAGATGTAAGTATGCGACTCTGAAAAGAATGGTTAAAGCAGAGTATTGGGGACAATGACCCGGCTGGTAAGGGCTCTAGACAGACCTGGAGGCGAAATGTGTGCAAAATAGTGAGGGGATAAGCTGAATCCCATAAAGCCTACTCAACGAGAGCCATGTTTTTTACACACGAAGGTCTTTTTTCTGTCATAAGGCATGCTTGTTTGCAGTGTTGATCTCCAAGACACCAATGTGACGGTGTTGTCACAGTGCTGTTAGGAACGTGAATACTTTTCTAAGTGGGATGGTAAGTCACTATAATTTTATTTTTGTTTGTTTAAGAGTAATATTTAGATTTAGTAACCTCAGGATATACGAAATGCATTTTGTGATTAAAAAAATAAAACAAAAAGTGGATGGTTGCAGACCTGCTGGCAAAACTGCTGGGAAAACCAACTTGGGTTGGTCAAGGAGAGCCGTCATTAGATCAGAGTATGGTGATGTGAGTTGGGCTATAGAAATGTGAAGGGGACAGTAGCTCTTTGGAAACTAGATGGCTGATAAACTCAAACAAAGAAGTCAGAAAAATAATGATCCTTTTCGGCCATGCTAGTGTAAGAGGACTCTTTTACACTCCAAAGTATTGTTAGTTATAGAGGGGAAACTCTTGCTCCATTTTAGACACGATTATGGTAAGTTTCTTTGGTAACACCTAAGTGAAGGAGAGTAGGCATATATGGTTTTGAATTCCGAAAAGAGGTCTGGACAGAGATGTAGGTTTTTGAATGTTAGGCATATCAGTTGTTATTAATACACTGGGGAATGAGTTTGCCTCCTAGAGGCAGTACAGCGAGAAGAGAAGATAGTTTGTTATAGGAACACCATGACTGGGCCTCGGAAGAACAAGTGAGGTATTTGGCAGGAAGACCACAAAGAATGGAATTCAAGTAGAGAGAATATTTTAAAAAGTCAGTGAGAGGACAGTCATGAAAAGTGTTTTGCAAAAATCAAAAATAGTGCTAAAAAAACTGTTCTCGTGACTTAAAAAATAGGGGTCATTAATGTCTTTGTTGAGAACTTGGAGTGTGCCAAGATGTGAATTTAGTCTCTGTGTCTCTCTGTTATCTATCTATCTATCTATCTATCTATCTATCATCTATCTATCTATCTACCAATCTATCTATCATCTATCTTCTATCTTCTTCTATCATCTTTATGCTTGGGGTACAGTTGCAAATGCATGTTAGACTGACCTCAGGGATCCAAATTATTAGCTTGCTAGAATCACCTACCTGTCTATTCTTGTCTTCCTTGCACAGTTGGATTAAAATCCATTTAAGAGTGACCACCGTATCTTTGCAGTGTTGATATCTGCCTTCCTCCCCACAACAATTTACATATCACTGATGTTCAGAGCTCTGGCCTGGTTTTGTTATTATGTACAGAGAGATTTAAAAATAGTACAGAGTGCAGCCATAATATCCTTATTAATAGTTTTATGATATTCACTAGATTCAATTATTTTTATATCATTTACATTAACCAGATGATCTTGAGAACACTCTAGATATTGATATATGTTCAGACAACTCATGCATTGGAAAATAAAATGAAACAGTTCATGCAAAACATACTGCAGATACAAAATCCTGGAGATTATCACTAAGAAAATCGGTGAGCATTCTTTAATTATTTATTCCTTCTTATTTAGTATATTTATTTAAAGTTTGCTATGCACTTTTAATGTTAACTTAGAGTTAATTTTGTTTTAAATGGATTATTTAATTAAATTTTCTTGCAAAACATATGATGTAGCTATTATTATTCCCACCACTTGACAGAAAAGAGAAAGAAAGTAGAATAAGATTAAACCAGATGCCAATTACCCAGTCACCCTTGTTATCTCCTCCACACAAATTATGTTTTTTAAATTGCCATTCTTCTGGCTATTCATTTCTGGTTCTTATATTTAAATGCCTGTTTTTTGAACAATTGAACATTTTGCTTTCTACATATATGCAGATAATTTGCAAAAATCGCATGTTAATTGTCAGAGTATATCTACAGCCTAAGTATGTTGCTGATAAAATATTGTAAATGTGTTGTGTATTATTTAAACAATCTTCCACATGATATGTGGATTTAATAATTTTATACATTCCCTTCATTGTTTAAAAATCATAAAACTATGCTATAAACCTGAAATGGTCAATTTGTCTCAGTTCTATTTCTTTTATATTCAATCGCAGAGAAATAGTTCTAAGCCATCTGGCTGCTCAAAGAAAGTGAAAACTTGCGTTCTATTTTGTGTTCTCTTTTGATAGCAAGCTTTGCTTTTTGGTTTATGGAGCATATTGCAAAATTTCAAGCAATGGATAATTGCAAATTACTAGCAGCAGGTGCACAGACTATTTACTTACTAGTTTTATAATATAAAAAATACATTAAGAAAATGGCTAATTTATTATCATTTACTATTCTCTCCTATGAGTGCTTATTGTGACATTTTATGAGAGATAAAAGTTTGTGACATTTTATGAGAGATAAAAGTTTCATTTTAACTTGTCATTTGTTTAACAAGCCAAAATATCCATGATGATTTCTAAGAATAAAGGAGACGACATATATGTATAATATTGTTCCTGGCATATAGTCAAAACTCTAAGGAATGGAAGCTGCTATATTTATGTATTGATTCAAATTATCAAACTATTTTACCTGTTAAATACTAAACACACATACCATAATACACTATAAATACTTACCTTTTTATCGTTTTTTTTTTTTTTTTTGGTTTTTTTTTGGTTTTTTTTTTTCAGAGAGAGAAGGAGAGAGAGAGCGAGCACAGGCAGACAGAATGGCAGGCAGAGGCAGAGGGAGAAGCAGGCTCCCTGCCAAGCAAGGAGCCCGACGCGGGACTCGATCCCAGGATGCCGGGATCATGACCTGAGCCGAAGGCAGCTGCTTAACCAACTGAGCCACCCAGGCGTCCCACCTTTTTATCGGTTTTATCTCTTACTGCCATCACCAAAACTCATCAGGAAAAAGTTCATATCCTTTAAAATACATGCATGTCAATTTGAACAGAGAACAAATACCGAAATGCAAGAATGTTGTTTAGAATGGCAAACAATAGGATAAAGCAAATTCTCAATACTTTTTTTTCCCAATAATCAAAGTGAAAGTTGTATTCTAGTGGGTTCATGGATCTGAGCAAATTGCAGCACAAATCTGACTTGTGGATGTGGGTGTCAGGGTTTCCCATCCCACCAACAAGCACTTTTTTGACACAGCCGTGTGTCTCAGAATTCCATTCAGTTTTGACACTATCTACACAAAGATTCCACAAGTAAAAGATCACTGCGACTAAACTGTTCCCCACCCCAATATACCTTCAGAAGCCAATTCCAAGCCCAGGTTATTAGCTTGATTCTGAACGACTGGGTATAAATCAAAGGTTCCCACGAACCCTTTCCTTAATTCCACTAGCCTGCTAGAACAGCTTACGGAATTCAGAGAAACATTTTACTTACTAGATCACTGGTTATAATTCCTTGTAGAGGTTACAATTCAGGAGCACCTAAATGGAAGAGGGGCATAGGGCAATGTATGAGAGAAAAGCCTGGAGATCGGGGTCCTCTCCATTCTCCCTACATCTGCATGTGTTCACCAACATTGAAGCTCTCTTAACCCAGTCCTTTTAGGTTTTTATGGGGGCTTCATTACAGATGCGTGATGGAATATATCATCGGCTATTGGCAATTGATTCAACTTGCAGCCCTTCTCTCCTCAACAGGAGATAGAGGGTGGGAATGAGACTGAATATTCCAACCCTGTAATCACAAGGTTGGCTCTCCCGGCAAAGGGCTCCTGTTTTAAGTGGTTCCAATATCACAAAACACACCTCATTAACCTAACAAAAGAGATCTTCCAAGCCCTAATCACTTAGGAAATTCCAAGGGTTTAAGAGCTCCACACCAGAAAGGAAAACGAGACCAAATACATACTTCTCATTATAGATTATAATATCACATACTATATCCAGATTGGTTGCAATTGCTAATTTCCCATCTACAAATTCACCTTTTTCTTCCAGTTTTATTGAGAAATAATTAACATCTATCACTGTATAAGTTTAAGGTGTTCAGGTTGATGGTTTGACTTATATAGATTATGAAATGATGACCTTAATGGGTTTAGTTAAAATCCATCTTCTCATAAAGATAGAGTAAGGAGAAAGTAAAGAGAAGAGAAGAGAAGAGAAGAGGGAAGAGAAGGGAAGGGAAGGGAAGGGAAGGGAAGGGAAGGGAAGGGAAGGAAAGGAAGGAAAAAAACATACCCTTATGATGAGAAACAGGATTTACTGTCTTAGCAACTTTTCTCACATATCATATAGTCCTGTTATCTATCACCCTCTTGTTGCACATTCTGTCTCTAGTACTTATAACTGGAATTTTGTACTTTTTTTTTTTTTTGTGCTCCAACTCAATAAAGCATATCAAAATAGAAGTAAGAAAAGTATACAAGAGAGATAACCCAGATATTCACTCCTATTTATGTTAACATATCATTAAGTATTTTATTCAATGTCAATATTTTACTGCACTTCTTCTAATTTTGTACCAAAATAAAACATCACATCAGTACATTAACATGTATAAATAATTTTTTTTTGAAGATTTTATTTATTTATTTGACAGAAAGAGTGAAAGGGCACAAGCAGGCAAGCAGCAGAGGGAGAGAGAGAAGCAGGCTCCTCGCTAAGCAGAAAGCCTGATGCGGGGCTTGATCCCAGGGCCTGGGGACCTTGACCTGAGCCGATGGCAGTTGCTTAATGACTAAGCCACCCACGGGCCCCAATATAAATAATTTTTTAAAAATATATAAATAATTTAAAGTCCAGGGATGAAATTAGCACTTTTCTCATAAAAGACAATCCAAAACCTCCTATTCTGTTAGGTTTAGTTATGTATCATCTAGCACCACTTCAGTGCTTAATTTGCTATACTTTCAAAATCATTATTGATCTTAGGTATAATGAGAGCTTACCCTGATCTTCGTCATCAGGCTTCACTATCTTTTACCTTTTTTTTTTTCTTTCTAATATATTTGAGAATTACTTTTTGTCTAGTTCCACAAAAGTATGTTGGGGCTTAAATGAAAATGACACTGATCCTATAAATTAATTACTACTGATACCATAGGCCATTTCATTGGACATTGCAATTATTTTAACAGACTTGCAGCTAATCCTTTGTGTATGTATATGTCTGTGTGTCCTTTCTTTCTCCAATGGCTTCTCTTCTGATTCTGGAAAATAAAAAAAGAAATCCTTATGATGGTTTAGAGTATCAAGTGAGTACTCGGGTCTGATTTCATTTCCCGCTGTTTCCTCTCTTGCTTACTCTGTTCCAGATAAAATAGTCTCCCTTGATGTTTAAATATGTCCTAATTCAAAAATGTTTACACCTCAGTATTTCTCTGCTTGCATTTTCTTTTCTTTTCTTTTCTTTCCTTTTTTTGTTTTTAAGATTTTATTTATTTGACAGACAGAGATCACAAGTAAGCAGAAAGGCAGGAAGAGAGAGAGAGAGGAAGGGAAGCAGGCTCCATGCCGAGCAGAGAGCCAGATGTAGGGCTCCACCCCAGGATCCTGGGATCATGACCTGAGCTGAAGGCAGAGGCTTTAACCCACTGAGCCACCCAGGCACCCCTCTGCTTGCATTTTCTTTTGTAGCATAGTGACACTGAGGTCATGTCCAATATTTGTAGTTAATAGTTCATCCATCTCTAACAGTATCTTCTCTACAATTCAGTTTTGGTTTCCTCCATGTAACATTAATAACAAATAAAATTTTTATTTTACTTATTAATATGCTTATTATCTGTCCTCACTAGAATGAAAACTACATGAGGATAGAATTCTTTGTCTCTTTTATTCACCAGTGCTTACCACTGTACTCAACAGGTAGTAGTCACTCTATTAATGGTTCTTAAATGAATGTGCACATGAATGTTTGAGAGTAAAATCATGTCTGAACTAATGGATGGTGTCAGGTAAAAATAAAAGTAGCTAACACATAATGTGCTAGTAGAATGTTTTGATTAAAATAAGATTTAATATAAATTCCTTTGCATAAGATTATTATATATGATCTATAAAAGTGCTTTTAAAAGATTAAAAATATTTAAAATAATTCAGTTGCTAATTAATTTATCTATAATATAACAAATATCAATGGACTCTCTAAAAATTATATTTTCATTAGGAGTCAATAATATTCAAATAGCATATACTTAATAAACAATTACACATTAAACCTAGAACATTAGCCTATTTTTCAACATTAATGTAGGTCTAAGTTTCCATGACCAATAGACAAAAATGACTTCCTCTCTTTTTCTCTCTCTCTGTTGTCACTAGCTGAAGTTAGTCCTATTCTCAGCAGTTTTATGAAGAGGCTCTGTTGGGGAGAAACTGAGTTCTCCTAATAAAATCCCAGTAGAAATAAGGAACTCAGGCCTTCAGCCAATAGCCATGTGAGGGAGTGGCTGGTCCCACTTCAGTCCTAGTGAAGTCTTTGGATGACTCACTGAAAAGTTTGCACCAAAACCAATGAACTAAACTATTCCACTTAAAAACTACATAAGATAATACATTTTTTCAGCCACTAAACTTCAATAATTTATTATACAACAATGGGTGATTAATAAACCCTATTATAGGTAGAAGCAGTACTATCCCTTTCTATAACAGGCTGAAGTTAAAAATAAAATCTTTCCAGTCTTGCATATAATTGAGATAAAGAAAAAAATCACTTACATAAACTTGTTTTTGTTTTTTTCCATAGGTGAAAAACAATTATACTTATTTTGTCCCTATTTCTGTTTTACATGAAACATATCATTTATCAGTGGAAAATATACTTTCTCAGATGATTCTTGTAATGCTCTTCCTGGGCCTGGAAGGACAGAGGACAAAACTAAGTCATAAAAATGCAGGTGATCCTCCCTATTTGTGAATTATGTATTTTTGAATTCACTTACTTGCTAAAGTTTATTTTTAACCCCCAAATCAAAGCTTGTGGTATTTTTGAGGTCATTCAAGGACATGTTCAGAGTGGTGAACGAAAGAGGAGGAAAAAAAAAATAAAGACAGAAATGAGATGGTTCAACCGAAGATTGAGATTCTAACACATTTCAAGAAGATAAAGCTGTAAGCATGACAAGTAAGTTTGGGTTTTGAGTCTCCTAATTGTCTTGTGAAATCCTGTATCTGTCACGTCTCCTGCAGAGCAGTCCCCTGCTCCTCAGGATTCTGAAGAGCAGGGTGGGGTAATATCTAGAGGACAGATTGCCAAGAGTATTCAGTTAGACTTATGTGTGGACAAGGGTTGGCTTCATTCCTGACACATAGTTCAGTGAGTCAGTGTTTTTATTGTAGCTGTTAATATTATTCTTAAAATCTTCACTAAATTTGTGTTGTCTGTAAGACTGTGTTATTCCAAATGGTGACTAGTACGGCTCAGTACGCTCCTCAGTATTTTAAAGCAAATAAACAAAAACATAACACAATTAGTTTTCATGCCCCTCCTCAAGGAAAATTTACATGACTCCTGTTTATTGGAACATTCCAAAGTGTATGTGATAATTCTTATATTTAAAAAAAAAAGAGTAAAATTACTTGGGAGAAAACTAAAGTTCTTATACTTTTATTTAAGTAGGTACCTCACAAATAGGCATTTCTATGATAACCAAACCCCCCAATTTTTCATATGGCAAAAGACATACATGTTTCTCATATAATGAACTGATTGTACTGGTGTTATATTTCCTACTATGGATATTACCAGCGTCAAATTATTTTAACAAAATAAAGAAAAAAAAGAAACCATGTAGAATGAAGACTCATGGGGATCACAGATTTAAAAGGAAAAAAAAAAAAAGAAAGAAAGATAAACCAAACAAACAAAAAATAAAAAAAACAACAACTTACAAATTTAACTGAGAAGTGAAAATCAGAGAGTAAGCTGGCATTTCTTCAAACTAACCCCATCCTTAATGCTAAAGCACCTTCATCTTCCATAGCACATTTAGCTGGAGTTTCATAAAAAGGCATTTCAATTTAATTTAAATTGGCTGAAACAATCAGATAGCTTTTTCTCTCCTAAATGACTTGCTTTTGCAATGGATGTAAAAGCTATTAGCTTTTTTTTTCCTCCTAAAAGTAGGTATGAGGTATGAGGATTTTGTCTCTTGAGATACATTCTGATTATTAATAAAGAGGTTGTGAAAATTGAACATGACTTTCAGCCAACACAGTAACACAGATTTTGTTAAGTGACAAGTGACATTAAGAGCCCTTGAGAGACAGGTTTCTGTCAGAGGAAGGAGATTCATGTTGGTGTAAAGGGAATAAAATATTTCCATTATAGAGAGGTTTAATTTCATTTCTTACCTGAGGATTGGAGTAAACTAAAGAGAACTTGTTGTTTAAGAAATTGTTATGACATCTGACTTTGGTAAAGTCCTGTCTGACTTCTTGGTCATAAAGAATGCCATGATCCTTTTCCATTTTCCTCGAATTCTCAAGTTTCTTATTCAGTTTCTGGCTCTAGTCTCTGCCTTGTAATGATGGCATGATTATTTCCACATTGATTATCTATTTCCTTTCATTTATGATGCTGCAAAATTATTAAACTCTATAAGAACTTGATGGCACATTCAGGTGTCATGCCTCAGATCTTGGCATTGTTCAAAACTGCTGTGTCCCTCAAATCTCCAGTTTAATCACCAACTTCTGTCTTTCAGTCTTTCTTATAACAGCTCCTTTTCTTTCTTCTCAAATGCCTGGTGTTTCTGTTTTTGACACCAGATTCTGTGCATATATAATCTCCAACTAAATTACGGTAATACAGTTCATAATTTCATCATGCATTTGCATCTGGAATTCTTTAATCCACCCACACAATCCCTGATATTTTTGCATCAATAATTTCTAACCATCAGTATTCTGTATTGTTGGTTTTGAGTTTTAGGAGAAAGTAGAGAATTTGGTTAGTGGAACCTACTGTATTTGACTTTTTCAAATTCTTTGAGCTCTTTCTTTTATTCAGGAATAGTTAAAGTCATTCCTTATGTCTTATGCACGTTGTCTGTTCTTTCTCTTGAGGTGATTCAATTCTCACTTCTGTGAAAATGCTCTAAAGTTGATAGCTCTAATTTTAATTTTCTAATGAATTTCCCATATACTGGCTCCTCTCTCTCTTTCTGTCTCTCTTCTCTTTAGATAGATAACCAGCTAATTGATTAATTAAATCTAAAAATTAAAACCAAAACAAAACATCTACTCCCTTCTATAACCAATTTTTACTACACACAAACCAGCATATTTGCTTTCTTTCTCTGTCTCTCTCTTTTTTTTTTTTTAGATTTTTAAAATATGTATTTATTTGACAGAGAGAGATCACAAGTAGGCAGAAAGAGAGGGGGAGCAGCAGGCTCCCCACGAAGTGGAGAGCCCAATGCTGGCCTCAATCCCAGGACCCCGAGACCATGACCTGAGCCGAAGGCAGAGGCTTAACCCACTGAGCCGCCCACCCAGGTGGGTATAGAAAACATACCCACCAGTATATTTTCTATAAATAATCCATTGGTCCATCCATTTATTTGTTCATTTATATGATTATTTCCTTATTCAAAAATATTAGGCACCAACAAGCCAGTCATAGTCCTAGATGATATGACGGAAAGGCATACCTGCACTAAATGAATTAATAGTCTAGAAGATCTAGAGTTAGGTATTTAAAAAAGCATCATAGCAAGTTTAGTAATAATACCCCACCCAAAAATGTTGCATAATAGGAATAGAACACAGAATGCAATGTATAAAATAGAGAATGCAAAGTGAAAGTAAATAAAAAACACAATCAGAGGTGTGGATGTAGAAAATATTTGTAGAATCTATTTGTGGAGAATTGGCTACATGTTAGCTAAGTGATCACCAATTACCCCAAATAGACTCAAAATGTTATTTCTTTTTTCTTTCTTTCCTTTTTTTTTTTTTTTTTTTGCTGTCATCTCTTTCATATGGTTTGAATCTTCTTGTGTGTTCCTCTAACACTTAGTATTCATCTCTGTAGTTACCACATCTCACTGTAATTATAGATTGATAGTACCTGTCTTTGTCTTCCATGGAACAGGTTATTGATATTAATGACAACTCATATTTGACTTTATTTCTCAGGATCTAATTCAATGATTTGAACATATTTGACATTGTGTAAATGTTTGCTGGACAGAACCGTTAATCATCCAAGTTTCTATATCCTAAAGAACATGGCTTCTAAGGTCAAGGTTACAATACCAATGTTTGGATGTTTGACTCAGTTCCTTTCTAGCACCATATACTTGAGCAATTATTTGAGCTCTCTTCCTGTTTGTTTACCTATAGACTGGAAAATGACATTCTTCTAGGATTATTGTGAAGATTAATTGATTTGAGCATTAATAGACCCTAACAATAGTCAGTGCTACCTAAGATAGCATTTTGTTATACATTTTCTTTGTCATTTTAAGTAACTTCTACTCTAGTTCACACATGCTCACACACACAATCTATTTTCCCTTACGGTAGTTTTCAACTGGATTTTGTACCAGCACTTCTCTCTTCTAATGTATCATTTACACTACTATAAAAATTCATGACCTAAAACCAGATATAACCAAATAATTTTCATCATGTGAATTTATATTGACTACAATTCCATCCCTTTCCATCTATTGCTCAAGGATCTCAATGAAATATAACAAACTCTTTTTTTCAAAAATTATTAATTTTTAACAAGCTTTATTGAATTTTAATTTATAGACCATATAATTCACATACTTGAACTGTACAGTTTGATGTGATTTTTAGTATATTCATAAACAACTACAACCATCAGCACAGTCAATTTTAGAACATTTTCAACACCTCAAAAATAATCCTGCAACACTTAGGTATCTCTTCCCCAATCTTTCTCAGTCCCTTCCCACCTAGCCATAAGCAAACACTAATCTACTTTCTATCCCCTATTCTTTCATAAGAATGGAGTCAAATAGTTTGTGGTCTTTTATGACGGAAACTGACTTCTATCAGCATACTGTTTTCAAGATTCATCTGTGTTGTAGCTCGTGTCAGTTGCTTTGTTACTTTTTACGGCTGAATAGATCTCTGTTGTAAAGATATACTACATTTTGTTTATCCATTTATCTTTTGATTGACATTTTGGTTGTTTCCACCTTTTGGCTACTGCGAGTAATGCTGCTATGAACATTTATGTACAAGTTTCTGTATGGGAATATATTATTATTTCTCTTGACGATATATCTAGCAGTGGAATCGCTGGGCCATATGGTAACTCTAAGTTTAAAAGTTTGAGGAACTGCCTGACTGTTTTCCAAAGCTGATACATCATTTTGCATTCCAGCCAGCAGTGTATATGGGTTCTGATTTCTCTCATTCATTCCCAACGCTTGTTGTTAACTGTTTTTTTTATTTTAGTCGTCCTACTAGATTTGAAGTGGTATCTCACTGTGCTTTTGATTTACATTTCCCTGATGACTAATGATGTGGAACATCTTTTCTTTTTACACACTGACCATTTGTTTATCTATCATGGTCTTTAGAGAAATGTCTATTCAGAACCTTTGCTCATTTTTAATTGGATTTTTTTCTTTATTACTGACTTAAAAAGTTTTTATATATGTTCTAGATACTAGTCACTTATAGGATATATGATTAATATATGTTTTCTCTAATTGTGAGGTGGTTTTTTCACTTTCATTGTGGTCCTTTGAAACACAAACCAAACAAACAAAAAGGTTAAAAATAATTTGGATCAAGTCCACTGTATATATTATTTTTACAGCCAGGTAAATTTGTGTTAAAAATCACTTTAATACAGTAAACTTTAAAACAATTAAACTTAAAACAAAAAGAAAGAAAAAGCCGTTTGATACCAGGGAATCCAAGTGGGATAAACTTACATAGGCATTTGAAATTTGCATAAAGAACAATTAAAAACAACAGCAATATCCTTCCTAGCTCTGGTAGATAGGCATGTTCTACCTGTGGTCCAGGTATCTGCTCACATAGTAAGGGTGCCCAACGGCCCAACCCTGGACATTCCCACACAAAGAGCTGCCATATAAAATTGACCATGAACAGTCAATATCTCTGTGACCCAGACAGAGGTTTAGATGTTGTGGAGGGGAAGTGCCAAAAGTTCCTTCCAGATGCAGCAGAAAGAGAAATAAGGAGATCTAGGAGAAACATTCAAGAGATTTTGGGAATGCTAAAGATGTGATGTCTGAAGAAATATACCAAAGCTCCCAAAAGTACTAAATCTCTTTGTTCAGCTGGCAGTCAACTGCAGAATGGCCCCACTGAGGTGCCAGAGCATTTAGTCTGTATGGGATTTCTACTTGGGATTTTTCTCATAAAACTTCTCAAATACGCTCACTCTGCTTTTATCCATAGGTTAAAGCCATGTTTGGTAAGGGTAAATAGGAAATGCTACATTATCCCTAAAACATTCCAGCCAATATGATATTGACTTGGTGACGGTAAAAGCCAAGACGTAGTCAATGAATGTACCGCTAGCTCTGTAGGTAAATATCTTCTAAGGTAGATGTAAAACTGACTTTGTGTTGTAATTCACAAAGCTGAGGTAACAAAGAAAGAGGCAAAAACATATTCCATCAGTTGACAAAACTGATCATTAACCAAGAAAACCAATTTTGAGGGGGAAAGATTTTATTTATTTATGTGAGAGAGAGAGACAGCAAGCATGAGAGGGGGTGAAAGGGAGAGGGAGAAGCAGACTCCCCACTGAGCAGGGAGCCTGACCTTGTGCTCTAATGCCAGGCCCCTGAGAACATGACCCGAGCTGAAGGCAGATGCTTTACTGACTGAGCCACTCAGGTGCCCCTAGAATGTCACCTTTTGCACTTGATATGGAAGAGCAGATAAACAATACCTCAGGTGAAGATAAATTAGAGTAAGTATGACTTAGCCTACTGTCATATTCCTTGGCTTTCCTTTCAGATTTACTGTAAGTGCCAAACTGAAATTCAGATCTCTGGTCTCGCCAAGGGGACGATCATTTGCTTTCTTTTTCTCATTCTATTCAGTAGCATGCTATTGATTTTTTAGAAATAAGATATTGCTAGCGATCATGTACACTTCTTATAAATATGCATGTTTTAGAATTATTACTGTTAAAAATTGCTAAGTATAAATAAATAATTACATTAAGCAGATTAAAAAGAAAGAGGACATTTAAAGATTGTGACTAAGGAAAATATCAACTGTTTTTAGTTCTACAATTGGTTGCACAATTAGTGTTAACAGTTCTTCTAGCAACTTGGCACTCCTCAAATGTTCTCCGTTGCTTTTGTTTTACCCTACAGTAAAGGGAAACCATAGACAATAAACAAGAAACAAGTTTAAATCACGATATTTATGGCATTTGGATCAATAACTAGCACTCTTAAGACAGAAAAATCAACCTTATAAAATAGTCTTTCTAACAAGATTGTATGTTGTTCTTGAAAACACAGTTTTTGATATATTAGGGACGCAATTAACAATAACTAAATGTCTAGTGTTGCAGAAAACCCATGTAAAATAACAACAAAATTCTATAACTTATGTGTTTCAAAGGGGAATGGTGAATATGGAAAAGCTATCAGTCAATCATCAGTTATTCTAGTAACTTTGGATAATATTGTGCCTATTTTTATTTAAGGCAAACACTACTGGTGGTGAGTTGATCCATGTACTTGGATGAGTTAGAAAATGCCTATATGACTCTAGTAGTCTAGAAGTAGATTCTAATTAGATTAGACTCTAACTACAGTCCTAGACAAAAAATTATAATAATATTGCTAATAGATAAGGTTTTTCTTGATGCACAGTTTCCTTTGTTCTCATTTCACTAATATTATAATATACCTTTCCCATTTCAAAACATTTGGCCAACCAGTCCATTTTCCCTTGTCTTGTGCCCTAAATCAAGAAGGTTTTCTATTTCCTATAACAAATTAAATGTAAGTCAGGGTGCTATGATATTTTTTTCTCTCAGATATATTTAGTAAGTGTGATATTTCTTTGAGAAATGGCAAGCTTTGTTCCTGTTAAAAGACTTCCAGGTTAGAATGAAAGAAATAAGTATTTTGTGCACAATTATCATCGAAGAGTACAGATGAAACCATACCAACAAAAAGCTATGCCAAAGAATCACTAGTGAAAAGCAACAACAAAAATTATTTACACACCATCTTAAAAACAAATTAACTAACTGGCTGGTTATGAAAACTTTTCCACTGGGCCAGGACCTAGCTTATTTTATCTTTTCCCTTACCTTTCTTTCTTTTTGTCTGTGTAATTTAAACATTTAGTACTATCTCTGGGCAAGCAATTTGTTTCATTTTTATACACCTGGCTTCTTGTCATTCATTACATTGTATCTTAATGGTGGACACTGTGAGATGTTCTCCAATCACTCTGTTTGCATAGGGTGACTAAATATTTCTTTTGATTTTTGATAGACATTATCTTTATTAATTTAATTTTTCTATTTTCAATTTTGCACTTACATGTCATTTGTTTATTACAGTCTTCTCCTATTGTATGATGACTTTCATAAGCAAATTTATTGTTTCACAAATTTATTTGTGAAAGTCATCAATGTATACTAGTTATGAGGCATTAAGGATGATTTGTCTTCTTAGTTATTAAGGCATAACACATAAACTACCATACATGTATGTGTGTGTGAGGTATGTGATATATATGTTTATGTATATGCCATATACATAAATGGTACATATACATATGTATATATATGCATGTGTGTGTCTGTGTGTGTATGTATATGATGAAGACAGCCCCACATTTCATTGACATGTTCAGAAAACAGATGATATCTCTTCATTATATTATTAATTTACTATCCTAAGCTAGAAGAAGGAAATACAGAAAGATATCCTTGTAATCTAGGAATGAGACGATACATCTGAAGCAATTTAAATGTAGATTAAAACCAACCATTGCAAGAGATATTAATTGAGATGATTATATCAAAGTCAGGATTTAGTTGTATGAAAGACACAATTTCCAGTCAGAGGGCATATCAGGGAATGATACTGAAATATCTAAAATCATCAAGGGAATGATGTTGGAAAATCATAAGAATAAGGTTTTATATTTCAATCTAATCTAACAAAAATGTAAAGCTGAATAAAGCCAACTGTTCGTAAGATTGTAGAAAAAATTTAAATTGCCATATTGTTGATCTTTTTAGATGTAGGCATTTCAATGGGTGAATAGTAGCTGTTAAAAAAAAAACTGCTAGAAATATCCAATATGACAACTATTCTATACATATCTGTAAATCTTTTAGTCCTCAGGCAACTTACATATTCACATAATCTCACTATTTCTATTCCTGAGTAGTAGATGTATCCCAGAAATATTATCCTACTGTTCTCTGGGTTCTCTGTACAAGGATGCTTTTCCATGTTACTAGTGACATCAGGGATTCATCGGTAGTCTGGATTTCCATCTGTGCAAGAGTTAAAGTAAAATGTGGACACGCATTATGAAGAGGAATGCAGAAGCAAACATTAACAAGTTCTACTAAAGCAGGCCGTTAAAATATATAGATAGATATTTAAGAAATAGTACCAGCCCAAATTATATATCCATTAGTAAATCAATAAACAAAATGTCGTATGTTCGTACAATGGAGCACTATATAAAAATAAAAAGGAATGATCGTACAATGGAGCACTATATAAAAATAAAAAGGAATGAGTGCCGACACGTTTCTTTGAAGATTTTATTTATTTATTTATTTGACAGAGGGAGACACACTGAGGGAGGGAACACAGGCAGGGGGAGTAGGAGAGGGAGAATCAGTTCCCTGCAGAGCGGGGAGCCTTATGTGGGGCTCGATCTCAGGACCCTGGGATCATGACCTGAGCCAAAGGTGGCCGCTTAATGACTGAGACACCCAGGCACCCAGTGCTGACACATTTAACAAAAGCCTCATGCTAAGTGAAAATCCAGACACAGGTAACTATATATGATTCCATATGATAGAAAGAGAAGATATGAAATTATGGGTGATAGAAGAGAAGTGAATGGCCATCTGGACACTTCTGAAGGAACCGGTAAGAGTCGTGCAATAGAAGATCTTGTGTCTTGGGATGCTATGAGAGAGGAAGGTATATGTGATTTATCTCTGATGTTTTTTTAATGGCGCTTATTAACAGTTTCTGTATGTCAGGTGAAATGTTACTGCACAATTGCTGATGCAAACATGATTATCTCCAGAGTTACAGCATATTGGTTCCTTTTGATATTAGGAAATGATATATAATTTGTTCTCAAGCTGGTGCATTTTGGCTGCCTTCCACCTATTTCCAGAAGTAAGACGTGCCTCGTGAGTATGTGCTGGTATCAATTACTGTCCTAAATGCATTAAAGAATGTGATATCACTGCTTTCTCCCTGACCCAAGGGAGTCTTCATTGTAGCGCTATAAAAATATTGGGAGTGGGTCACAGAAAAAACTTAGCATGATATACAGCTTATATATTGAGTTATTTGTCTATGATTCAGGTTTTTTTTTGTTTGTTTGTTTTTGTTTTTTAAGTGATAGAACAGCACCGGTATACACTAATGGAGTGAACTTCACAATATATGTAAGTCAAATCACTATGCTGTAGAACTTAAACTGATGCAGTGCTGTATGGCAATTATATCTCAATAACACTGAAGAGGTTCCTGGGTGGCTGAGTCGTTAAGCATCTGCCTTCAGCTGAGGTCATGATCCCAGCATCCTGGGATTGAGCCCCACAATGGGCTCCCTGCTCAGCGGGAAGTCTGTTTCTCCCTCTCTCCCGCATTGCCTGCTTGTACTCCCTCTCTCACTCTCTCTCTGTCAAATAAATAAATAAAATCTTAAAAAAAAAAAATGAAAAATAATACCAAAAATTGGATGGAGATAATCCACATATGGTGTTTTAAAAATATGTTTTTAAAACAATATGTTTTAAAAATATGTTTTAAAAATATGTTGTTCATTAAATTGAAAAATACAATGACTTTATGATCATTGTTCTTATATATTTTCAATTATTATTGGATAATAGAAATTACTGTGAGGATTTTTTTTCAAGCAAACATGTTCACAATCTTAGAATATGTTAAACCATTTTCCAAAATAAAACATGCTCAAAATACTAGCATTTACATATCTGGATATGTGAGGAAGTTTTCCTTACAACTTTGCTCCATCCAAGCAGAAACTTTTCTACCAAGAGATAAGAGTCTCAATGGACCACTCGCTGTGAGTGTTACCAGGGCACTTAAAGATCCTTGAAGTCAGGAACCAGCAGCTTGGAAGAGGAATCAGCATTGACAGGGGCAACTGACTGATCATCAGGAGTTAGGAATGCTGTTAAGACATGGGGACTGGAGGATTGTTTAGCTTGCAGGCTAATTACTACCTGGGTACTTCTTGGTACTACCTTGTCCAGTTTTTACAGTAAATGCCCAAGTACAGCAACTCCAGACTAAGATGGTCATGGTGATCAGGTCCTCAAACTCAGTGATGAAACTACGAGATAGATTTTGGGTGCTTGTGCTTATTAATTTGGCTAGGAAAATATTGACATATAAAACTATGACCACCCACCATATAAGATTGACGAAATTGCCTACATGAATTGTTTTTAAAACTCCTTAAACAGCATCATATAAAATACAAAAATGTTTTGCCTTTGTTTTTATAACTTTGCATCTTAGTGTATTTTTAAATTTTGGCTATAACTAAGAATCAGAGTCTAATTAATTCAGTGGCCTCAATTAATATCTGCAATCATGATCCATTTATGTGAAAAAATTTTGACCTTGGCAACAGATTTTCTTTAATTGTTGAAAGTAATTATATATTCCTAAAATGGATCAGTATTTATGTAAACTTTTCAAATTGTTTTGAGAACAATTGGTTTAGAAGATAAAGTTGTGCACAAGTATCTGTGGGCCAAGGGGGAAGTGCTGACTACTTTATCTTAAAAAGAACATATGTGATACATTGAAAGACCAAAGAAAGTAGAGTTAGATCACTCCCTTGGCTGCCAATATTTTTCAAGATCTTAACAGGTGCTAATCCATCCTCCAAGGTTGCTGGTCACCTGTGCCAATCTCAGTATGGGCTTTTAAAATTTAATACATTATACTGATCACCCATTATAATTGAGAGTTCTGGAAGTTTAATTCCTTGAGGATGTTTGCTCAGATTAATCAAGTAAATGTTTACTATTTGCTTCTAATCATCCTACTTAGAAACATACTATTTCTGAGAAAAAAATTGTCAGACATCCAAATTTGTTCCTACATATCTCTACATATCACCTATAAATTATAATCAATGTCTTATTTTCCATTTATAGTTATTTAAACCTTCCTTTAAAACTCAATTTATTCTTGTTCATTTGTGCTATTTATTGTTGCCATAAATAGAAGCTCTAATGTAGAAAAACTGTACAAACAGATCTGAAATTTTAACAATAAAATAGTACAGTGCTATACATGATTATATAGTTAATATACTATTTGGTTGAATGTAGCAATTAGCTTTATCAAGGCATGTAAATATTGCATGTTTTATGGCCAAACCATAAATTGTTACAGCTATTTAAATGGATCAGGTCAGTGATATTAAAAAGAAATCCATCACATCAAATTTCACTTGGAGAGAAAAAAAATTTCTGAAACAGAATTTGCATGCATTATAGATCCTGTTATTTCTGTATTATTGGCAAGTTTTGAGTTAATATCTCTTATAAAAGCTATATTCTGTCTGTGAATTGTGGTCTGAAGGAAATTTAGCTAATAATTTTACTCTCTATCATAGTAAATTTCACCTGTAATAAAATAAATAAAGAAAACACATTCCTGGGGATAAGGTGCTGTAGTTTATGACTAAGCAGCAAAATGTTTCACTTTTGCTACCCTGAATGAAGGAGACATTTGAATACTTAAATCAATATCATTTATAGAAAAAAAAACAACCCATACAAATAATGAATTGAATGAGTAAAATATCTGACTATGAAAGACAAATTTTTATTTTTCCAATTTTCTATGTAGGTTTTGTATCTCTTATATTGTTCACCTGCATGTCTTATAAATATTCCTGATTTATGGTCTTCCATGATTCATGACCTATCATGGATGAGATCATCTGAATATATACTTGTTATTACTACTGATGCTTATCATAACAGGAACCCATTGATCAAATAAAAATAATCTGCAATAACAATATGTTACCTTTTTCTCATTAAAATAATACAGAAAATAGAAATGTCATTTCTTAGCTATTCTGTTCAGAAAAAAAATATGACAAATAATAAGACATGACTTCAGAAATATAAAAACAGAGGAAGATCACAGAGAGCCCTGTATAACATGG
Organism: Enhydra lutris kenyoni; assembly: GCF_002288905.1. Taxonomy (NCBI): domain Eukaryota; kingdom Metazoa; phylum Chordata; class Mammalia; order Carnivora; family Mustelidae; genus Enhydra; species Enhydra lutris. The sequence continues at coordinate 16,017,848 of NW_019154109.1, read as the reverse complement.
TAAGGGCTTTTGATTGTGTGAACTGGAAAAACACTGGAAAGGCATAGCCATACAAGTGACAAGGGAAGATTTTTATTATTGCAGAATTACCCTGGATGATGTGTTAACAACAAAAGACAGAGGAGCACAGCAGAAGGAGAAAGATAATTTAGAAGGCTATTGATAAAATTCAAGGAAATAATGCCACGGTCAAAGATAATGACCATAGATTATAGTATTAGGTACATTTCATTTCAAGACCTATGTTAAGGTTTACAACCTGAACATATGCCAGGGTAGAGTGGTCCCTAACTTCAAAGAGAAAGCCTTTTGAAGAAATTATGTTATTGTTTCTGTTTTTCCTATTTGTATGTTTGCTTTCTGGCAAGGGTAAGAAGAGCATATTAGGATTTCATATTTGAACACATTAGCTTGGAACTACATTTTAAGCATTTAAGTAGACCTCTTGGTACACGGCTGGAAGAAATGAGTCGAGGGCTTCAGGCTTCATATATACCTTGGGAAGCATCAAAATAAGGTAGTATTTTTAGTCATGAGACTGAATGAAATCGCCTACGGTGTCAATGTAGATTAAGAAATTGTTCAAGGAAGAAACCTTGGGATATCCTTTAATACCTTTACTGAAATATCTTTGTCATATAAAAACTGTATATTTATGGTGTAGAACTTGATGAAGTGATATATGTATATGCTGTCAAACATCACCACAAGCAAGCTAACATGTTTATCGTCATTACATAGTGCCCACTGTGAGTGTGTGGTGAGAAGACTTAATTTAAGACCTATCTTCTCAAGTTTCAAATATACAATATAGTATTGTTAACTATTTTCATCATGCTATACTTTAGATTTCTAGAATTTACTCATCCTGCATAAATGAACCTTTGTACACTTTACGTAAGTAATCTATATAACTTTGTAAATTAAAGGTAACTATACATCCATGAAACCATAAGCCCAATCTATGCCATCAACCTATATGTCACCTCTGAAAGTTTCCTCTCATCCTTCTATAATTATGATTATAATTATTTATAATATGTATACTTAATATAAGATCTCTCCTCTTAGAAAAATTTAAAAATATAAAACAGTGTTAACTATACTCATTATAGTGCACAATAGATATCTACAATGTATTCATCTTGTATAACCAAAACTTTGTGCCCTTTGACTAATACCTTCACTTTCCCCCTCTCCCAGTCCCTGGAAAACACCATTTTGGTGTCTACTTCTATACATTTGACTATTTCCAATGCTTGATGAATGGTATTGTATAGCATTTGTCCTTCTGTGTCTGACTTATTTCACTTAGCATAATGTCTAGGTTTATCCATACGGTCACAAATGACAAGATTTCCTTTACTTTTAAGACTGATTAATATTCCATTTTATGTATACACCACATTTTCTTTATCCATTCACGTGTTAACTGACACTTGGTTTGTTTCCGTGACTTGGCTATTGTGGATTATTTTGCATTGACATGCAAGTGCAGATTTCAATTCCTTTGATTGTGCACCCAGAAGTGGGATTGCTACATCATATGGCAGTTCTATTTTTAATTTTTGAGGAACCTCCATACCGTTTTCCTTAATGACTGTACCAATATATATTTCCTCCAACAATGTATAATTTTTCTTTTATCTGTATTCTCACCAACATTTGTTATCTTAATTTATTTTTTTTAATAAAAGTCATCCTGACATCCTAACAGGTATGAGATGATATCTTATTGTGGTTTTGATTTGCATTTCCTTGATGATATACTTATGTCGAGCCTCTTTATGTATGTTTCTTAAGGAGAAATATTTATTCATTTTCTTTACCAGTTTTTAAGTTGGATTATTTGGGTTTTTACATTGAGTGGTAGGAGTTCTTTATGTATTTTATACACTAACTTTTTATTAGATATATAGATTTGTAAATATCTTCTTCCATTCTGTAGGTTGTCTTTTCATTTTGTTGATTGTTTCCTTTGTTGTGCAGAAATTTCTTAGTTTGATATAATCTGACTTGTCTATATTTGCTTTAATTGCTTGTGCTTTTAGTGTCATGTTCAAGAAGTCATTGCCTAGGCCAATGTCCAGAAGTTTTTTCACTATGTTTTCTTCAAAGAGTTTTATGGTTTCAGGTTGTACATTTAAGTATTTAATTCATTAATGACTCTGACTCTTTATAGTGTTTCTTTTCTCATTCCTGGCATTAAATGAAGTGTTGCCAACTCAGAGTAAAGGTCATTTTAGTTCTTGTATAACATACTATAACATGTTGTACAATTTATACCCAAAGGCATTTTAAAATTAAATGATATTCAAAGGTGAACATTTTGTAATAGATAGGATCAGTATTAGTTCTTCATAGTTTGCAACACCGTTTTACTAACTAAAAGTAGTACCTAGTTTTATTTTATTAAAGGTTAAGAAAATCAGAATACTCCAACATTATTTGGTCATTTTTCCTAGTCCCGTCACTTCAGAGAACCTAGAGTTTTATGAATATTTAATTTATGATAGTAATTAAACTGTTAGATAGAAAATCTTAATTTTATTAGAAATATATGCAGGATCAATAATCTTAAATGTAGAGTCTAACCCTGAACAGCATACACTAGCGGGAATCTAGACTTCTATTCAGATACAGATAACATCTTTTTGGCAAGTTTTAATGGCTTGGTAGAGCAACAGATATTGGATAAATAAATGTTTAGGTTCATTTTATTAGGTATTGGAGTTTTTAAGTAACTATAGCAAAGGAATGCTCGATATGTGCATAAACGTTCAGTTTGATGCTTCAGATTTTGGCATACATTTCCCCCCCCCCCCCAGAATGCTCTGTTAAGTGACTGTTATATACATTTTAAGACTTACTTGAGAAATAAGTATTTGATAGGTCTGTATTAACATTTTATAAATAATGATTAAATAAATGTGTCTATATTAGCAAGAGCAGATCTTCTGGTAGTGACAGAATGGTATAACCAAAACCAGAAATATAATGTATTCCACCTTTCTTTTTATATTTTCTCTACCCCACCTATAAAAAATTTTCTTTTGGAGGGTAAAAGAAGACTAGGGAGAATATAATCATCTATTGTGCAATTTTGAGCCATTCTTATTTGTTCCATGTCATGATGAATATAAGAAGGCAAGACTCATGGAAGACAAAAATAGCACAAAGCAATATTCAAAGCACAATGATTCACTTTTAGCGCCTTTCACAGAATAAATAAAGAGCAGAGTTGTATCCCCGACAATCATTCAAGGCTTAATTATTGTGTCTTTTACTTATTCTAGGAACTGGAAAGCAAATATATTTGCTAGGAATGAGGGTGTATGTATGTCATACATGAAGAAATTTTAGGGTTTTGTTATTAGGGTGCTTCCTTTGGATAAAAAAAAAAGATTATCAGTGGAAAATACAATACTTCTTAAACTGCAACTAAAATTTTTATGAATTAAATTTGTTAACCTACAATGGCACTACTAATTGTTACCACTGCTCGCATTTGTCTATAAATATATAGAAGATTAGTACCAAGAATACAGAAAAGAAAAGATAGGATTGACTCATAGAGATAATTGACTGGCTAAGTCACAACAAACATGGATGTGTAAAGAGATGATAAATTACAAATAGTTGGATGGGATTGATTAATATCACAGGAAAAGTGAAATCCAGAGAAAGATAACCCCGGCAAATAAGTTTTAACTAATCATGCCTGGTTCTGATAGGAAAGAGAAGTTGAGGCCTTTGAGATAGTTGTGAGACTATATATTTAGCATATATATACTTATAGCATATATATAATATAATATATATATGGTATATATATACTTATAGCATTTATATATATATATATATATACTTAGTATAGCATATATATACTTAGTCTCATAACTAGCATAACATATATACTATATAAGCATGCACTGTATATAATACGGTCTATTTTTTTCTATTGGAAATTCTTGCACTTTTTTTTGGTTTGGTAATGGAAAATATAGGAATTATGTATTTCTTCTAAAATATTAGAAGAATCCCTGGCGTTGTAGATTTAGTGCCAAGTTTCCCAAAGTGAGTTCTGCATATAGAGCACTAGGTGCACTGAATCCAGGTCTTTGGATAAATAACATCTATCATTAGACCTTCACACTTTTGAGATGCATGCCATCTACATTTAATTCTGACTCTAGCTTTCAGATTATTTTGTTTAAATATATTTTTATAAGAAATGGAAGAATTGATACAAAAACATCTGTAAATAAAGTATAGATATGCCAAATTGCCAAATATATTTTTCAAAAGTGATTTATCAGTTTTGAAGACACATTTTCAGAAGAAAGCACCATCAAAGCACTGTAAGAAGGCAATTTTCTTTGAGGGAAGGTTACCAAATGAGTAATTGAAAAAATGGGTAAAACCAAAAGAAAACAGAACAGATACAGTGGAAACAAAGGGGAAGGAATACACTCAAAAAATAATTACAAAAATGAAAAATTACGGTCATTTGCCTTAATCACTTTTAAAAATGTTGGATTTTCCATGTTCATTTTTAAAATAAAAGCTGTAAAGGTTTTTTATTTAACTCATCTTTAGCTCATCTCAGTTGTATGTGAGAAGATTTATCTAACTTTTATCTTTTCTTTTATGTGTGCACTTTCCGCAAAACATAAACTGCTTTGACTTATGCATTATTCTTTTAGGATATAAGGGGAGTGTTTGTTTGACTTTTTGACATGCCGTTTCATTGGCTTGAAATAGTTCATGTGTTCACAATGTAAGCAGAGAATGCAAGCAGAAAGTCTGTCACAGAGCTGTCCTCCTTAGGGGACTCTGACAGAAGCAGGCTTCAGGGAAGCGACATGGGGCGCCATGCTACAGCAGTCCTCAGACACATTTCATTCAGTCAGTCAGAAAACACCCGTTAAATACCTGCCACATCCGTGGGTATTTCTGTAAGCAAACAAAACTCTTTTCGTGCACCTTACTGACAAACAACGAAATTTTTCTAAGTTAATCTTGCTTAATTAGAAAGCAATATGTGTTATGGAGAAAAATAGGACAGAGACACAGGACAAAATTCAGTAAAAGGGATGTGCTTTTAAAAAGAGTGGTCAGGGGGCACCTGGGTGGCTCAGTGGGTTAAATCCTCTGCCTTCAGCTCAGGTCATGATCCCAGGGTCCTGGGATCGAGCCCCACATCCGGCTCTCCGCTTGGTGGGGAGTCTGCTTCTCCCTCTCTCTCTCTGCCTGCCTCTCTGCCTACTTGTGATCTCTCTCTCTGTCAAATAAATAATAAAATCTTTAAAAAAAAAAAAGAGTGGTCAGGGTAAGCCACTTGGAGGAGGTTGACCTTGAAACAAAGACTGAAAGAGGGTGAAGAAGAAAGTGGTGTGGATATAGGAGGGTCAGGGGTGGTGGGGAGCACCCCATTCAGAAAGAACGTGAAATGAAAGAGCTCTGAAGCTAGTAATTGGTATTGACACACCCCAAGCAGCTGCCAATCAACAAGTAGGATAAATAACATGGACTGTCTATAAGAAATGGACATTTATTATGTAATTGCATTTCCCCAAATCGTAGAAAAGATATAAATGGTAAATCCATGCAATTTATAAGACTAGAAAGGTAGTAATTTACATAAAAATTTCTTCCTACTCTAATCAGATTACATTTTAGTAAATAGAGATCATAGACATGCATTTGCCCACTGAGTAAGATTTTTGGTTGATCTAAACATACTAATCAGATGAGATCATCTCTCAGGTTAAACCAAATGGTGATGATTTTTTTTTTTTTTTCATGATAAAACATTTTTCTTTTTTAAGATGTTTTCTATGGGAATATTTTATGTGTGGTTTTTCTTTTTAATTTTTACATAGAGAGAAAGAGAGAAAGGGTCATTGATACTCAGACTTTGTTTAGAAAATTTGGAAACTGTGTTTTATTAAAGTGAAGAGTATAATATGAAGAGATTCCAAGGGGGTAAGAGTCATCAATAAAACCTTTCCACATTTAGTGAACATACTAAAGGACAAATCAGTCTTCCTAATGAATATTTTACCAAAAGTTATATCACAGGAGACAGTGTGGGGACCAGAGTTGGACCATCATCTTACAAGGACTAGTCAAATATCATCTTTTGTGTAGAGATATATCCACTTAAAAATGAACTTGTGTTTAACTCAGTTTGTGGAGCACTTGGGACTCTCTCATGACATCTTATCTTCTTCTTTGAATTTGGCTTATTTATGTCATCTCTACTTGTAGAATGTAGCATTATTTAGAACATATTAAAAGGAACAATTTTAATATTAAAATATTGAAAAAAGAGTAATTAGAAGATGCTGAGATAGAAGAATGATGTGCAAAGAAATAATGAATTTCAGAAAGAATATTCAAAAACACCTTAATACATTTCTAAATCTAAACCAATATTACTGCAATATTAATATAATGCCATATTAATGATAACAAAATCATGACTTTTGTATTTTTTGGAGGTTGTACCTTGTAGGCTAAGACAGAAATATGAAAAAACAAAATAAATTTTATCAATATATAATGCTTTCTTATATATACAAAATTCAGATTCTAAAAAAAAATTGTAACTCACAAGATACTTCTTTTTTTAAAGATTTTTTAATTTATTCATTTGACAGACAGAGATCACAAGTAGGCAGAGAGGCAGGCAGAGAGGGGGGCAGGGAGCAGGCTTCCCACTGAGCAGAGAGCCCAATGTGGGGTTCGATCCCAGGACCCTAAGATCATGACCTGAGCTGAAGACAAAAGCTTAACCCACTGAGCCACACAGGCACCCCTCACAAGATACTTTTGATGTTGGATTTGTTTAAATACTTTAAAAAATCTATATTTTTATCTGTATTAGAAATAAACTTTTGGAAATGATAAATTTGGAATTTTACAAATTATAATACCAACAAAATTGAAATAAAATATATCACAACCAGTTTATAATAAGGTAAACAGAAACCATGAGAAATTGTTTGAAAGTGCAATATTATAAAAAGAGCCATGTTCAGGAGCCACATGCCAATGACAAAAGTAGGTGAACAGATGCTTGTGAGAATGAACAAAGGTAGAAACCTGACTTAAGTTGGAGTCAGGAAGCCAGGAAGGGAGAGCTCTCACACAAGTACCTCTCCTCTTGACTTACACGACCAGCAAGAGGAAGGAAGATTTCCATGTGCCTCAATAATAATAAAGTGCCCACCACTTGCTGCTGGTGAGAAACTTGAACTCTCATTCTCTTCCAAAGAACTTATACTCAAAACTACCCTCCCCAGTTTCCTCCCAAAATTTAACAAAAGTTCTAGCCTCCCTTCTGTTTCTTTGGAACGGTCTATGGTTCGCTATCGTTTACTTGTTCTGAATTGCAATTCCCCCACTATTCTCAAATAAACTCACCTTTGTTTAATTAAATTACCAGTGGTTTTTATTTCAACTTGGTATCATTAATGTCCAAAACAAGAATAGCAGCTGTTTTGTCAAGAGGATCCCCAACAAGGTGAAAACAACTCTCTGTGACATCCTACCCTGGGGGCTAAAAATGTCCACCACTTTCACCCACAATGACAGGACCATCAGGGAGCTGTTGTAAAGGCCTGGATGAGATGGAGTTCACCAGGACCAAGAGCACCATGAATGACCTGGTATCTGAGTACCAACAGTAGCAGGACACCACAGCCAAAGAGGACAGTGAGTTTGAGGAGATGGTTGTGGAGGTGGTCTTCAGGGTCTGGCACCTGGCACAACATGGGAGCCATGTGAACTCTATTCCATCACAACCTGTTCTCCAACATCCATGTCTCACTGTGCGTACATTTGCTCCTGTCTTGACATCACATGCTTGCCACCACCACTAAAGCACTTTCATGCTGGAAAAGAAATATTTTTAAATTTTAAATTAGACTCTTTTATGTAATTTTTTACATTGTTTTTAAATAATCATGAAATACAGAATGGAATCAGATAACCTAAGTTATGTGCATTGATAATCTCAGACTGATAAAGAGTTGAGAGGGAATAAGAGTTAAGTTAGTCTTTCCAAACATTGTTTTTTTCTTTTTTTCACTATTCACTATGATTTTTTTTTTTTTTTTTTTTTTTTTTTTTTAGTTACAATATAATGCCCCCAAATTTAGAAGAAATATAGCAAGGAGAAATTATAACAATTTTATATTGTGACTCTGTATGAGTGTCTCAGGATCTAAATATTTTCTTTGACCTCTTTATTTCAGGTACTTCACAGAAATGATCATCCGCCCCTCTCTACACCAAAGCATGAAAGCAGATTGCCTTAAATAGAAAGGTTGATTGCTTCCTGGAGCCGTTCCTCCCTAGGAGACATGTCCTTTGAAAATGTTCTGCATTAGAAAATATATTTCATCACATAACATTCAGATTCATTTTAAAATGAGTAAACAGGAAAACAGTTTCATGAAAGAAAGAGAATTTGTTGAAATTGTTGTTATCCCCAAGTCATTTTTATATTCTGATTAAAAGCACAGCAATTTAATATGAAATTCTCTGAAAATATTCTATCACTTTTGAAAATAGGGGTAACAGAGTTTAAGGTTTAAGAAATGTCTTTTAGGGAGACAGCATTTATGTTGAATGTTGAAATGTTTACACCATCCTGAGCTGTCTAAATACTTCCTCCTGGCGAGCTTCCAACTTATGGTCCATCATTTTAAGTCTTTTTTTGTTTTCAGTAACCATTTACTTGCTTTACTGTGACATTATAGATTGAATTTTAACACTCACATTTTTACTTTTAGCACAATAGCTACTTAGCATCAGACACTAATTTCAGAACTTAAAAGCTATGGGATTTGGACCAATCTATTTAACTTCTTTATATGTAAATTTGAAATAATAATACATTTCTTAAAAGATAATGGAGATTTAATGAAAACTTTGCATAAAGAACATATATATATATTGTGTCTTAAGCCCAACTGATGCTTGGTGAATATGAGTTCTGATAATATTTGTTGAATAAGTGGAGGTTTTCCGTGCTTCCCTATAGCTTCCCTATAGTGAAGTCATGCATATTCCTAATGAGAATGGGAAATATAAATGTCATCAGTGCTTCTGGACCCTGATAGTAACGGGTACCCCTACTGGTGGGGAGAGATGTCTTCAGGGAGGAGATTTATATACTATATACCTATATACTTAGGGCTATATTATATACTATAGTCCTTTAAAGATGATATTGCCAAGTCTAATTCATGAACATTTTTCATGGAAATAGCTGCACTATAATGTGTGTATCTATAAAGATTATTTTGCTTTGTCCATCAAGTATTTATTGAGTTCCCTGCATGTGTCAGTAAACTTTGCCCATGGCCCTCTTACTCAGGAAGGAATATCTTTACCAAAAAATTATCCCTAAATAAATTACTTATTATAGATGATATATCTACACACATCAACTTATCACAGAAAATAAAGGAAATTTACTGGATGTTTAACTGGTTTCATAAACTAGGAAGTTTGAAACAGACATTTAAGTAATTTAAATAAAAGTATACATAAAATTGCATTTTCAAATGAATGATAAAAATGATCTTGGTTTTATTTTACCTAAAGAGTTTTCTTTTTTAATATGAAAAAGTGATGCATTTATAGAGAATGATGCATTTAACTTATTCTGCAAAGTGCACTTTACAGTTGCTTAAGATATGCTACATGTTTCAGGACCTATTCTCGAAAAACTTTGAAAGACAGTTTGAAATATTGCATTTATTAATGTTCTGTGAGATTTTGAGGGCTTATATAGACACTTAAAAATTGGAGTTGGCTATCCTTAAGGAAGAACAGATGTTTTGACATATGTCCAGATGAGTACTTTGAACTAGAAATTCAAATCTCCTTCTGGAAAACTTTTTGTGCTAACATATGGTAGACAATGAATCTTAAAAACCATTGGCTATGGACTTGACAGCAAAATAGGATTAGTTACGATTTATTTACAGAGATTAACCAAACTGAGCACAGAAATGAATGGAATTGGCTATATTCCTTTGATCTTCACATGATTGGCAAAAATTCCTTCAATCTTTCCAAAAAATTCTTTAAACTCTCTGAAATTTACATGAAATATAGTATTTCTAGACATATTTCATATCTGTCTTTGTTAAGTCATGTGGAACACTTTCCATGCCTACAATATCATTAACAGTCCTAAAAGGAATATAAATTTGTAGTCCCCAAATTGTAGAAAGAAATGCTCAAACTTGAGCCTTTTTATTCTTTTCTCTATTATCATATAAAATGATGGATTTAAAGCAGAACAATATCCATATTTAAATGGCATCAAACAAAATCATATCCTTTCTCTATTGCTGATGATAATTACATATGGAAATATCTCTCCATTTTTGTAGATTTACATTCATATAATTTAAAAGTTTAAAATAAGAAGTGCATATTTTTCAGCTATTATTTTAAACAAGCCCAAACATAGAACATTTATGCATTTCAACAAGATGTACAACATGGTTTTCATTTTCTTTCTTGGACATATATCATATGTACGTGATAAAAATAGCAATCTCTATGTTTCCTTCTGTTTAAATGCCATTTTCTTGCCTCCTTCTTTCCTTCCCTTCCTACCCTCCCTCCTTCCTTTCTTTCTTTTTTCCTTTTTTAATTTTTTTTATATGTTGTCTTCTCTTTGGACATTAAATCTGTTTTGTAAAGGATCAGAAACACAAAATATATTTTCAGCACTCTCTACAAAATTACTTCAGATTTGATTGACAACAATCGCAACAATGGAAGATATTTAATAGATTTCTCATGTACTTAGAAGTTGAAATTAGGGTTAAAAATGTGAGTAATGAGCTCTGTTTAACTCACGTACTTATCTGAGAAAGGGTACCTCATGATAGTAACTAGTTTGGCAAGAACAATAATGGGCTTACATTATCCAAATTTCCATATGGTCCTAGAATTAATCTTTGGAGGGGTGCAGTTGAAACCTTAATTCCATTCTTCCCTACAAAGCTTTAAAAAATTACATTCTATTTCAAGCTTAGAATTAAGGAAATACATATAAAGCTATTTTAACTACACCCATGGTCTTCTAAGAGATAACTGTAATAAAGAATACAGTACTCATTAATGTTCTGTATATTTTAACCTAGATATTTTCCCCACAGGCATATTTTCTCTAGGCCAGGATTCTCAATTTCTAAAGAGAGCACACTCAGTGTTTCCTAGTGCAGAATATAAAGATTACTTAAAAAGTCGTTTTTATCTAAGACTAATTGTTGCCTTGATCACAACTGCAAGCAAAGATGTGTTTCTTTTTTTATTGTGCAATTGATCAATACGCCTAATCCACATAAGGTGGCAAGGCATATTTTTTCTGAATAAATATGCTGAGGTGGTTCTCAAATCTCTGCTGTCCCCTTGAGAATCACTTTTCTAGATACATCCTATTAATCTTCAATATCGTTTTTGGGCTTTTCAGCTGGTTATTGCCTATGACTAATCTTTGGCCAAGCAGTAAAAATAAGAATGTGTTTACATTATTCACCTAAATTATAAATTTGCCTTTTCAGGTATTTCAGGTAGTTTAGAGTTTCATAGGATTTATATATACCTGCTAAATATGAATTTTCAAACTCTTTAAAATTTGTGTGGGATAGTGAAAACAATGTTTAAGAAACACATCTAGATTGGAATGTAAAATCTACCTCTTTGTATCTGTATTCTTAGGTGACTTGAATAACCTCTCTGAACTGTTTCCTTATCCATAAAAAGGAAATAGCATCATACACTCTTCAATATTCAGAAGATACTGTTTTGTGTTCTGTTTCTGTTTCAAAGTCAGTATCTCCTTAGAAATTGAAACATTAACCCTCTGTCACTCTTGGTCTGAAAAAAAGTCCCTGGCAACCTGAACTAAGATCCGTTCACATTGTCTTTTAATTATATACCTTGGGATTACACAAATAATTTAGGGGCAATGTTAATGAGTTTTCACACAAGATAAATTAAGCAAAAGGCAAGGTATCAAGTCAGACCAGTTGATGATCTGTAAAGCTGCTTTAAGGATCTGAATGAAAGGTACTTGAATCAATATGACACCAGATAGAAATAAGGGTTTGCCCAATAAATGAAGATCTCTGGAAATAGTAAAAATGATAATAAATATGTGGGTTTTTTTTCCTTATGTAGGCTTGCTTTAAGAGGAATTTGACTCTTTAAAGAGAAAATAGTAAAAATAAATTAAGTGTTTAACACCATAAGTAAAATACAGAATTGAAAGAACGGAGGAATAGAAGGGAGCACTAGATTTATTGTGTTAAAAAGGAATTTCTTTGTGTGTTAAAAAGTAATTTAACACTATTTTTTAAAACTATAAATAACCAATCAACAGTGATGCAAAGAAAGCTGGAGTCGCTATGTTAACATCAGAAAACATAAAATTCAGAACAAGGAATATAGTCAGAAATAAAGTAATCAGTTAAGAGAAAAGACTAAAAAATTAATAGAAAAATGCACAATTAGAATTGGACATATTAATATTCTTCTCTGTGAAATAACATACAGTAAATGGAAGCTGACCTAATTGACACTTTTAAATGCACGCAAGAAACAAAAACAAGATATACACTAAAAACAAACAAACAAAGAAAACCCCCACTTTTGGAATATTTACCTAAATAGAACATTCTCTGGGCCATCAAATAAACATCAGTAAATTTGAAAGAATTGAAGGTATTCAAAGTATTTTCCAACCACAATGGAAACTTCATATGGAAATCAACGATAGAAAGATATCTGGAAAATGCCAACTATTTGGAAATTAAACAATAATTTTTAAATAACTTATGAGTTCAACGGAGATTCATAAGGGAAATTAGAAAATATTTTGAATTGAATAAAAATGAAAACTTACCATATTGCAATGTGGAACATAGGTAATGTAGTACTTAAAGGGATTTTATAACATTAAATACTTGTATTGAAGTATGGTCTCAAATCAATTATCATTCATGTTAAGTAATGATTAAAAAAGAGAGAGAAAATTAAATCCAAACAAGTAGAAGAGAGGATATAACTAAAATTAAAAAAAAAAAAAGATGAAATAGAAAGAAATTATAGGAAATAATGAGGTAAAAGAAGAACTAAAAAGCACTGGAATGGTAAATATGTCAAAAATATAGAATACATTTATACATATATTTCTTCTCTTAATTTTACTAAAAGACATAAGATTATATAAAGCAATAATTATAGTACTGTTTTTGGTTTTATAACATATATAGATGTGATTTTTAAATTCAATTTATTTAAACCAAAAAAAAAAAAAAAAAAAGAAGAAAGCAAGCTGTTCACCCATCTTTACCACACTCCACACCTCCTCCTGATGACCACCAATAGGTTTTCTACATCTATAAGCTTGTATATGTATATATTATTATCTATATTGAAAATATATTATACATGTGTTTAGATTCTAGATATATGGGATATTATAAGGTATTTGTCTTTCTCTGTCTTATTTCACTCACTATAGTACTATGCAAGAGAATGAAAGAGGAAAATAGATATTGAGCAATAGCAGAGCAAATTTGCAATATTACATTAGAATTAAGTCAGTAATAATGTGAAGTAGATCATAACATACTAAGACACATGTTGTAAATCCTAGAAGGAATATAAGGTCAACAGAGGAATTAAAATGATATACTAGGGGGGTGGGGTTATGGACATTGGGGAAGGTATGTGCTATGGTGAGTGCTGTGAAGTGTGGAAACCTGGCGATTCACAGACCTGTACCCCTGGGGATAAAAATACATATATGTTTATTAAAAAAAAATTAAAAAAAAAACGAAAAAACAAAAAAATGATATACTAGAAAATATTTGTGGGACATCTTAACCCATCAGTGGGTTAAGCCTCTGCCTTCAGCCTACGTCATGGTCTCAGGGTCCTGGGATCCGGATCATACCCCGCATCCGGCTCTTTGCTCAGCAGGAAGCCTGCTTCCCCCTCTCTCTCTGCCTGCCTACTTGTGATCTCTCTCTCTCTCTGTCAAATAAATAAATAAAATCTTAAAAAAAAATTTTGTTTTACCTGAAAGGAGTTGGTAATGGAAAAATGAAGGAGCCACAAAGATAAGAGTCTTATCAAAAATAAATGGCAAATATATATATATTGTAGTTGTAAACCCAATGGTATGAGCAATTAAATCAAATATAAGAGAACTAATCACTATAATCAACTTCAGAAATTGTAACTTTGGATTAAAGAGCAAGATTCAAGTATATTCAGTAGAAAGAGAGACATTTTTATATTTAAAGGAGTAAATTAAGGTTTATCCTTATATCACTATTTTCTTTCTCAATATGTTAAATCTACTTAATCTTCTCAGTTTTGACAGATAATTTTTAAGTGATAACACATTTCATGAGGTCTTTGCATATAAAATCTAGGTTACTAGGAAATTATAAAAAATAAAAGCCTACCGGGGCACCTGGGTGGCTCAGCGGGTTAAAAGCCTCTGCCTTCAGCTCAGGTCATGATCCCAGAGTCTTGGGATTGAGCCCTGCATCAGGCTCTCTGCTCAGCAGGGAGCCTGCTTCCCCCTCTCTCTCTGCCTGCCTCTCTGCCTACTTGTGATCTCTGTCTGTTAAATAAATAAACAAAATCTTTAAAAAATAAAAAAATAAAAGTCTAACAAATAATAGACTGTACAACATCAAGAGTGACCTTAATGTAAACTATGGATTTTTAATGATTATAGTGTGTCATCATAGGTTCATCAGTTGTAATAAATGTACCACTGATGTGGAATGTTGGTAATGAGGGAGGTTGTGCATGTGTGGAGACAAGGAGTATACAGGAATTATTTGTATCTTCTCCTTAATTTTGCCATGAACTTAAAACTGCTCTTAAAAGTAAAGTAATATAATATTTTATGTGCATAAGTACATATGTATGGCACATAAAATAACATATGTAAAATAAAGTACATGCACATATTTTATATGTATATACAAATTTTTTTAAAGATTTTATTTATTTATTTGACAGAGAGAGACACAGTGAGAGAGGGAACACAAGCAAGGGGAGTGGGAGAGGGAGAAGCAGGCTTTGCGCTGAGCCAGGAGCCTGATGTGAGGCTCCATCCCATGACTCTGGGATCATGACCTGAGCTGAAGGCAGCTGCTTAATGGCTGAGACACCCAGGTGACCCACAAGCAAATTTTTTGTATAAAAAAGAAAGTTGTCTAGTGTGAGGGTAAGACTTCCTAGGAAAAAAGTAAGAGCTGAACATTAGCAACAGCTATATTTAAGAAACATTTTGCTTTCAGACTTCTGTTGTGTATACATATAGATTCTAGATGTTTCGAAGATAGCCATGAACTGACGATATTAATGAAGCATAAGAATAAAAATGTCTGATGATGCAAGAAAGCCAGACAGAGTCATTTTAACACAGATTTCTGCGACTGATAATCCTGAAGACTGGTGGCAATTTTTGTTACAATCATTTATGTAAAACAGCAACAAAGTAAAACAAGATGGCTTAAAAAATAGATTGTTAACAGAGTTGTGTGCCTAAAAGTTTACATATGGATGAAACAGGATTGTTTGAGGAAAGTGACTGTTAGAACCTCATTTTTAAAAAGAAAATAGCCTAACTAGGATTGCAGTCTATGTAAATTAGGTCTATGGGTTTAACTTGGGGTAAATGGGAGGTTGCAAGTTGGAAGCACAGCTTGCTTATTACACACAAAAAGCACATGTCTAAATGCCTTTTTATTTGTTTTTGCTTCATACAAGATTCAAGTTGTGCAAGAGTATCTGAAATGGAACAATTGTGAAATACAAGATTTATCTCTAAGTAGTTATTTCTTAGGAGAGGAATATGAAATAATTTAGGAATGAAACACAGTGACATATGTATCCCTTTTAATAATGCAATTCTGTCTATTCAAGATGTTAGGCAACATGTTTACCTGTTAGCAAATATGGCAACCATTTGAGGCAGGAAAAAAAAAAAGTTACTGTATTGATAATTCTTAAATGGAATAGGAGTTTCTTAAATCATAAAGCATCAGTTTCAACCAACATGGCAGGATGATGTTGGTGTATTAATACCTGACATTAAGTGGCCTAAAGCACTGAGAAATTTCCTTTTACATGAAAATAAGTCTATCATGAGTTTTAACAGCATTAATTGCTTTATAAAACTACAGACTCATAATTTTATGGTTAAAGATGCTTCCCTAATTTCTCAGTTAAGGACCCAAGGCCCACATAATTTAAGGTGAGACAAAATCTCAAAGTCAAACAGCAAGTAGGGAGAACTGAAACACATATATCCTGACCTCTTCCAGGGCTGGGGGAGGAGAAATTCTTCCTTTCTCCCACAACAGTAAAATAGGTTTCTTCCTGTTGGGAATGTAAGGTATGTCCCTTCTTGTTGGTCTGCAATTGTTCTAAGTGGTTGGGCATGTGAGCATGCCCTCTGTTTTCAACAAGGTTTCCTTTCTTCAGTGTCACAATTGATACACAGTTTCTAATAAGAAAACCCACCAAAAAGAGGAAGAAAAAAATAATGAAAGAAAATACTTGCCATTCACTTACATTGATAAAAGCATTTCATTCCAATCACCTGATGTTTGAAATTAATTATTTAAAAAAATAGAAGCTATGAGTAATAAACATTTTTTCCCCCAAATTCCCCAACAATTGTTGCTGAGGTGTATCTTGCAATCAAAATAAGAACTGCAAGGGTCTGTCCAACCACAACACTGGTTCCAAATGTGGAAATGTCTGTAGGAGTTGACTTGGGGCCCAGGTGAGTGCCCCCAGGCATCACAAACCAGTAGCATCCCTATTGATGGGCTGACACTGGCACAAAACAGTGCATATAGCATTGAAAGAGTAAGATGAGTAACAGCAATGTCTTAAAAAATGGGAAGAAAGAATTTAAATAATCTATTATAAGATACCTGCACCACACCTTAAGGTTAACTTAGACTACATTACTATATATGTTTTTTTCCCTCTACTATTGTATCTTTTCCTTTATTAGATAATGTTTTATTTTCCAGAAGTGTGAGTGTGTGTGTGTGTGTTTCTTAATGGTTAAAGCTATTGGCTTAGGTATTAATCTTGCTTTTCTCTTCTTCAGGATCTCCTGGAAGATTCCATTCCCCATTACATGGAAAGCACATTTTTAAAAGATTCTATATGTTTGACAATATATGTTTTTAAACTTTATTATTATTAAAATGAAAACATGAAAAAAATAAACAGAGAAAAATAAACAATATGTAAAGATAGGAAAGAAAGTTAATCTTATAAAATGTCCAATTAAAATGAGAAGTCAGAGAAAGGAAGTAAAATAAACAAGAAACAATCACAAATAGACAATATCAATAAAATGGTGAATTTTAATTTAGACATATCAATAACTTCAGTTTAAATGTGAATGTTCTAAACAAGTTAAAGTCAGAGATTACAGATTGGATTATAAAAATAACAGGAACCAACTAAAGGTTGGTTAGAAGACAGACACTTGAAGGGCCACCTGGGTGGTTCAGTGGGTTAAGCCTCTGCCTTCGGTTCAGGTCATGATCTCAGGGTCCTGGGATCAAGCCCCATATCAGGCTCTCTGCTTGGTTGGGAACCTGTTTCTCCTCTCTCTCTGCCTGCCTTTCTGCCTACTTGTGATCTCTCTCTGTCAAATAAATAAATAAAATCTTTAAAAAATTGAAAAAAGAAAAGAAGACAGACACTTGAAATATAGACTCAAGTTAATATGTGCAGAATAGAGAAAGATATACAAGGTAAGAACAGTTCAAAGCAAAACATCTACTTTTATTGACTTCAGAAAAAGGAGGCTAATATAATAGAAGAATATCAGAAATAAACAGGAATATTATTTAATGGTAAAGAGGTTAATTTTCCAAGAAGATATAATGTTCTTAAAGCTGTATGTACCCAACTTTTGTTTTTTTGTCTGTGTCAAAACACATGAGGCAAAAACTCTCAGAACAGGAGAGAGAAATAGACAAATGATTAAAGACATCAACATCACCTCTCAGTAACTGATACATTAAAGGGACAGAATATATCTATATCAGTAAGGATATAGATGATCTGAATAGTACTATCAATAAACTTGAACTACTTTCTACTTATAAAACACTCCATCCAGTAGCAGAACACATATTATTCCTAAGTAAACATGTATCATACCAAGATAGACAACAATCTGAGCCATAAAACAAACCTTAGCAAATTAAAAAAAAAATTATGCAAAGTATGTCTGTAGACCATGGAACAATTAAACTAAAAATCAGTAACATAAATATGGTGGGGAATTCTCATGTCATTGGAAATTGAACAATATACTTCTTCTAAGAAGTCCATGGGTCAAAGAGGACATATCAAAGGAATTTTTTAAACCCTATGATCCAGCAATCTCACTCCCTGATACCCATGCAAAAGCATTGAAAACTTATGTCTCCAAAACCCCTGTGCATGGATAGTTACAGCAGTTTCATTCATAATTTCCAAAACTTGGAGGCAACCAAGATGTCCTTTTGTAGGTGCATAGGTAAATATACTGTGTTATATCCAGACAATGGAATATTATTCAGTACTAGAAAGAAATGACCTCTTAAGCCATGGAAAGAAATAGAGGAATCTTAAATGCATATTACTAAGAGAAATAGGTCAATCTGAAAGGCTACATACTGTATGATTCCAACTACATGACATTTTGGAAAAGGTAAAACTGTATAGACAGTAAAACAATCTGTGGTTATGGAGGGGGAGGGATGACTAGGTGGACACACAGGACTTTTAGGGTAGTGAAAATATTCCGCTTGATATCATAGTAATAGATACATGTCATTACACATTTGTCAAACAGTGAGGAATGAAGGGAACATCTTTGGTCGATTTGTAGCTTCTCTTTTCAAGCTCTGGACAGTGGTTTTCACAGATGAAAGGTTTCGAATTCCTCATCTTAAATATGGTTGAGTTTAATGACTTGCTTCCAATGTACAGAGTATGGAAATGAGAAGAGAGGTAAAAAATATATCTAATTTGTGGTACCTGGGTGATGTAGTCAGTTGGACATCTGCTTTTGATTTCAGCTCTAGTTGTGATCTCAGAGTTGTCATCTCAGGGTCATGAGATGGAGCACTGAACAGAAACCTGGGTTGGGTTCTGAGCTAGGTGCACAGTCTGCTTGAGAATCTCTCTTCTCCCTCTGCTCCTCCTGCTCATGCTCTCTCTCTCTCCCTAAAATAAATCTTCTTTAAAAAAGTTCAACGAACTTTACAATGAATAACCATGGCAAACACTATCTCAACCAGTTGATAGAGTTTAATACCAACGGAGATAGGTCATATCCAATATCATGTACCTTTGATATGATGCAATGAGGATAGCACTTCACCTTTGTGATATTCTACCTCCCCCAAATTATAGTCTTTGTCTAATCATGAGGAAAAAAAATCAAGCAAACCCAAGATGAGAGATATTCTATAAAATATCTAACCAATATACCTTAAAACCATCAAAGTCATTAAAAACAAAGAAAATCTAGGAAGCTGTCACAAACTAGAAGAGGTTAATCAGATATGAAATTGGTGAATAAATATATTAAGTTAATAAATGACTTAAATGTACTGTGATAAAGAATCCTGGAAAAGAGAAAGAACATTAAAAAAACTCTAGTGCAATAGAAATAAATTGTGTTTTTACTTAATAATAAATAGTAATAATAATCAATAGGATAATGAATATAAAAGTGTAATATATCACATATATGCATATATGTGATATATGCATATTTCAGGTACAGAAGATAAAAGTAGTAAATCACTGCCACTTGTGTCAACATAACATTTATTGAGAATATAAATTGAATGGAATATATAACCCAATATACATCATATATTTTAAAGTATGATATAACCCAATATACATCATATATTTTAAAGAATGATATAACCCAATATATATCATATATTTTAAAGAATTATATAACCCAATATATATCATATATTTTAAAGTGTGATATAATTTACATAAATTTCAAAACATAAAATTTACTTAACAGAGATAGATGATAGTTGGATAGATCGATTAATGCAAAAGCAACTTGTAGAACAATGAGTTAGTCTTTTTCAACTTTATTAAAATACAAGTGACAAATATAATAAAAGTACATATTTAAAGGGTACAATGTGATGATTTGAGGTAGAGTGAAAAGATTTCCACCATTGAGTAAATGAGCACATCATTGTTTCACTTAGTTCCTTTTTTTTTTTTTTTGTGAGAACATTTAACATTTCCTCTTAAAGCAAATTTCAGTCATATGAATGTCAAACCTAATGTGTCATCTTTTTCCATGTGAAGATTGGGTGTCACCCACATCCCCCTCACTTTCCTTATATGTGATCTGCCTAACTCTTTTTCATTTGTTTTGTAGCTCGGATGCATCTTCCTTCAGAAAACCAATCTTGATATCCAGGTTAAATGTCCATACATTTAATTCATGTAGCATCCAGCACTTTCATTATGATACTACTGATTATGCTATAAAGATACTGTTGGTAAAATTATCTACACTGATCCTCACTAAAATGTAATCACAATGGGAGGAGAGACTGAGTTTATATGTTCAGAATTTAGCAAAGTCCTCATATAAAGGCTTCAACACTGTATAGATTAAGGATTAATATCAAGATTGATTTGTTCTTCTATTAAAATATTAAGAAGGTATTAAGAAGAAAACATTAAATTTTTTAATAAGTAGAGAAGGACTTTCTAAAGATGATGTAGTTGTAATGTTTTGAAGTATAGCTAGAATCTTAAAAAAAAAAGAGCAATAAGATCTGGAAGACACTCAGTGTGGAAAAAATGACTTCAGTAAAAGCAGAGGTGAAGTATTTGGGAAATAGAATTTTCTTTATTGTTTTCAAAATTACTCTTACATGATGGAAAATAAGTGATGGAATTGAGCCAGATACAAGACTTCATATAACATGAAAATATAATTTTATACCTCTTTTTCTAAAAATGTAGAAGGTTACTCTTGTGTAATAACCTGTTTTCACTTCTTTCATTTTCTGTGAAGGAAGTAATGTTCAAAATGGAGGGGATTTCTCTAGCTACATAGTCTGTTAATTAAAGATGATTAACCAGGAAGATTGCATTCATTTGGTCCATGTCCATGGATATTATAAAGCACTGTTTTTTAAAATTAGTATATTATATGCACTTATAAATTATGTTTCCACAAAAACACATCAACAGCATTTATATTAATAATGTTCCTTCTAGAGGATAGTGGTTTGCTGCTACACAACATTACTTTATCATGATTCTTCATGTTCCATTTTCCCCTAAGGGCAATACAAAGTGAAATAGCAAATATTTGGTAAAAACAAAACAAAACAAAACAAAACAAAAAAACTATGTTAAAAATAAATGTCAAAACATCTACATCTATTGTGCATTGTTTTGATTTCAGTAATGATTTCATGGTTTAATATAAATGTCACATTATCAAATTATACATGTCAAGTATGTATATTTTATTATATGCTAATTGTTAATCAGTGACACTTTGAAAAAAGACTACATATATTTCACTCACTAAAATTTTAGTCAAATCAAATAATAGCAAATCCTAATTTTTGTAACTACTGAAATTCTCCATTTAAGATATGTTTTATTACTTATGACTGTTGTATTTTAATCAATCTAACCAGCTACATACTTAGTCTCTTCATTAAACCAACCATTATAATACACCTTTTATGTGCATATAATTTTATTACATTTCAAATAAATTTATTTTTCTTAACTATTTATCTTTTTCCCCTTCATTGGGATCTGTTCTTTTCATATCTGTGATCATTTAGCACTTATCATTCATAATTATTCCACTTCCATTTGGTTCATTTTTCTCCTCCTAGGGTCTCTTCCAGTGTTTCAATTCCCTTTGATGCTTTCTGTAGGTATAGTGGCTTCTGAAATAATGTTGCCTGACTAATTAGAGCACCAGGTGTTTGACTAAATAGCCAAGATAAGTTCCATTCTCCATACTTTGTTTACTGCCTCCATGCCTGGTCAAATACAGACTTCTAATTTCCTGGACTTGAAGAGTCAGCCAGCTACCCTTTTAACTGAAAAGATGCCAAGATCTAAAAATGCTAATACTATGGGTTCAATGACAGTGAGTGGTGCTAGAGATAGCAGAATAAACTGTCTTGGGAGCCAAAAGGCAAGCATATCATTAATTACTTATAATCTGGACCTATGTTTGGTTATATTTACATTGCCACCAGATTATGAATCCCTACATATTCAATTCTATGATTTATTCTGTTTTTAATCATGACAAATATGACCCATGTACAAATTGGAATTGATTATATGAGTCAGAATATTTTTTTCAATGTCTAGTTCACCTTTGAAAGCCCAGCCCCATTTTTCATTTCTGGCATATAGCAATGATAAATACCAATTACTATGCTAGGCAGTGGTAGCAGAAAGTCGTACAAAATGTGTGTCTAGCTAGAAAAATTTCGCAGTACTTTGTAGGGTACAGATTAACAAGTGCAATCCAGTGTTTTATTTGTCAATTAGTATGATGCATAGCTGGTAGACTTGTTAAATAGGATACTTAATACTATCAGTGTTTAATATGAGTATGTATAATAAAAATTATGTAAAATACTTTCATTTTACATAAAAGCCTTAAGATTGAAATAACTCAATATCCACCAACTATAAAATTAATATTGTCGTATATGTATATAAGTGAATATTTTACAAGGGGAACACATGAACTATACTATATACAATGATTGAATCTTACAAATATAATATTGATAAAAAAGCCAGACTCAAAAAATATTAATCATATTATTCAAATTATATGAAATTTATAAGTAGAAAACATTAAGTTTAAAGTCAGAATATTTTTTTGATTTTATTTAAATTGTACTTAGTTAACATACAGAGCAGTATTTGTTTCTGGAGTAGAATTCAGTGATTCATCACTTACATACAGCACCCAGTGCTCATCACAAAAAATGCCCTCCTTCATCCATCCATTTCATCCCCCCGCCCCTTTCCTCCATCAACTCCTAGTTTGTTCTCTATTGTTAAGAGTCTCTTATGGTTTATTTCCCTCTCTCTCTTCCCCTCCTCCCGTATATTCATACATTTTCCTCCTTAAATTCCGCATATGAGTGAGATCATATGTTATTTGTCTTTCTCTGACTTTTTTAACTTAGCCTAATACTTTCTAGTTCCGTCCATGTCATTACAAATGGCAAGGCTTCATTCTTTTTTTATGGCTGAGCAATATTCCATTATATATTATCACATCTTCTTTATCCATTCATCAGCTGATGAACATTTGGGCTCTCTTGATTGTTTGGCTATTACTGATAATTCCGCCTTAAATAATGGGGTGCATGTACTCCTTTGAATCTGTATTTTTGTATCTTCTGGATAAATACCTTGCCATGCAATTGTTGGCTTTTAGAGTAGTTCTATTTTTAACTTTCTGAGGAACTCCCATACTGTTCTCCAGAGTTACTACTGCATCAATTTGCATTCCCACCAACAGTGCAAGAGGTTTCCCCTTCTCTGCATCCTCACCAACACCTGTTGTTTCTTGTGTTGTTAACTTTAGACATTCTAACAGGTATGAGGTGGTATCTCATCGTGGTTTTAATTTGCATTTCCCTGATGATGAATGATGTTGAGCATCTTCTTGTGTCTGTTAGCCAGCTGGATGTCTATATTGGAAAAGTGTCCATTCACATCTTCTGCACAATTCTTAACTGGATTATTTGTTGTTTTGGGGCGCTGAGTTTGATAAACTCTTTATAGATTTTGGATACTAACTCTTTATAAGATATGTCATTTGCAAGTATCTTCTCCCATTCTGTGAGCTGTCTTTTAGTTTTGTTGACTGTTGCCTTAACTGTGGAATCTTTTTATCTTGATGAAGTCCCAATTGTTTATTTTTGCTTTGTTTCCCTTGCCTTTGGTGATGTGTCTAATAAGAAGTTCCTGTGGCCAAGGTCAAAGGGATTCCTGCCTGTGTTCTTCTCTAGGATTTTGATGGATTCCTGTCTCCTATTAAGGTCCTTTATCCATTTTGAGTCTATTTTTTGTGTGTGGTGTAAGAACATGGTCCGATTTCATTCTTTCTATGTCACTGTTCAGTTTCCCCAACACCATCTGTTGAAGAGAATGTCTTTTTCCCATTGGACAGTCTTTCCTGCTTTGTCAAAGATTAGTTGACCATAGAGTTGTGGGTCCAATTCTGGGTTCTCTATTCTGTTCCATTGCTCTGTGTGTTTATTTATTTTTTTTTTTTTACTTTTTATTTTATTTTATTTTATTTTTTATAAACATATAATATATTTTTATCCCCAGGGCTACAGGTCTGTGAATCGCCAGGTTTACATACTTCACAGCACTCACCATAGCACATACCCTCCCCAATGTCCATAACCCCACCCCCCGAACCCCCCTCCCCCATCAACCCTCAGTTTGTTTTGTGAGATTAAGAGTCACTTATGGTTTGTCTCCCTCTGTGTGTCTATTTTTGTGGCAGTACCAGACTGTCTTGATGAAAGTCAGACTAAATTATCCTTTGGGGGTAAATAGGGGAAAGTAATTAAAATGGGAAAGAGCAGTGTTTTCTAGGGTATTGTTAATGGTCTTTGTATTAGTTTTCTATTGTTATATAACAAATTACCACAAGCTTACAATAATGCACATTTATTAGTTAATAGTTTCTTGGATCCAGAGTCTGGCAGTTTAGATGGATCCTCTACAATGAAAGGGTTGGTCAGTACCCATTGTCCTGGGTGGTGATTAGATTGGTCAGTTCGCATTAGAGACAGTCATTCATTTGAAAACCATTTAATATACTGGTTAGACTCTGTAGAAAAGTTTTTAGATATCATATCAACTATGTAAAATAAGCCGATGTGTTTTAAAAGCAAAGTGTTACTTAGCAGCCTGAAGGAATATTAATTATTGCCAAGATATTAAATTATATATCCATTTTGTTTTCAATGATCATAATCAAAGAAAAAGAGCAGGTGTAGTGTAACACACTAACTTTTCAGATTAATTTTAAACAAGTAAATGAGTCATGCAGCTAGTTATGCATAGTTGATCTCCACATAAAATTTTCTGTAAAATCTAAGTCTCATTAACCCAGGCATATTAGTTTTCTATTGCTATTTAACAAATTACTTCAATTTAGCAATTTTAAAATAACACTCATTTATTATCTCACAGGTCTGTAGGGTAGAAGTCCAAAATGGTATGGCTAGTTTATTTACTTAGCATCTCACAAGGTCAAAGTCAAGGTGGGCTGAGTTCTTTACTGGAGTATTAAAGGAAAAATCCACTTCCAAATTAATTCATGTTTTTGGCCCATTTCAGTTCCTGTGGTTGTTGGACTAATATCCCTCTTTCTATGCTGTTAATGCTGTTAATGCTTTCTATGCTGGTTGTTGGCCATGGGCTGGTTGTTGGCCATGGGCTGCTCTCTTCTAGAGGCTGCCTGTTTTCCTTCTCATGATGTCCTCTTCATCTTCATGTGAAGAAAAGTACATCAAATCCTCTCATTCCACAAATCTCACTGACTTCCTGTCCTGTCCTTAAGAGCTCCTGGTCTTGCATCGGGTTCACACTGATAATCCAGGATCAACTCCTTATCATAAAGCTGGATAATTATTAACCTTAATTAAATCTTCAAAGTCTCTTTTGTCATGTAAGCTCACATAGAACAGGCATAAAAACGGGATAAAAGTTATGGAAAGGCAAATTCATCTATCACACAAGTGTATTAGCATTTGAATGGAAAATCTAGATCTTGTAATTAGAACCTTCTTATGTTAATATACTATTTTATTCTAAAGCCACGATGGCTTATTTTATTTTAGTCTCTACAAGACATAAAAGATAAAGTCCTATTATAGGTGGAATAAATATTATTTTAATGTATTGATGCATTTTCTAGTCATAGAATAGAAAATGTACAACTGTACTTACTTTGTCCTACCAATTAAAACAGATAAAAAAGTAGTGAATAGTATCTTTACAGCTCACATTTATACTTTTAGAAATCAGAAAATAACATTTCTTAAACAGAGCAGGTATAAAAATATCTGCTTAGGGGCACCTGGTGGTTCAGTCAGTTAAGTGTCTGGCATAGGCTCAGGTCATGATGCCAGGGTCCTAGGATAGAACCCCAAATTGGGCTCCCTGACCAGCAAGGAGCCTGCTTTTTCCTCTTTCTCTGCCAATCCCTCTGCCTGTGCTCCCTCTCTCTCAAATAAAATCTTGAAAAAAAAAATCTGCTTAAAGTTTCTACATGCCTCTTTTCTGTATTTCAAAATGCAAAATCTATACCATATTACATTTCATGCATAGGTCAGAACATGATGCAAATAACTTCTCTAATTAGTTCTGTTGTTGTGGGTGTATACTATATATTATGTCAGTTAAGCGTATGGTATTAAATCTGAATACTTTAATATGCTTTTGTACTGGTCTATCTACTAATTACAGCAATTTTCTTTTTTATAAATATAAATAAGTCACAATTTCAAATTTCAAAGAACAATTTTAATGTTAATATACTTACAGAATATTTTACGATAGTGATTAAATTGTGGAGATATTAATAATATTTGAGCTATAACTGCCAAACTATTATCCAACTGTTATTCACCATTACAAACCCATTAATAATGTATGAATTTCCAAATTCTCTGTATTTTTACCAATGCCTTTAATTCCCTGTATTTTTTTTTAATTATAGACATTCCAAAAGTGTGATGTATTGATCTGCATTTCCTCAGTAGCTAATGATGTTGAGCATATTTTCATGTGATTATTAGACATGCATATATTTACTTTCAAGAAATGACTGTTCAGATATTTTGCCAATTTTTAATTAGTTTTTCACCTTTTATTAATGAGTTGTAAGAAGTTTTTATATATTCTTGATACAATGCCTACATAAGACATATCATTTGCCAATATTTTCTTCCATTGAGTGGGTTGTCTTTTCACTTTCTTGATGGTATGAGTTGCAGCACAAAGGTTTTTAATTATGACGAACTCGAATTTGTATATTTTTTCTTTAATAATTTGTGCCTTGGCTGTCATATCTTTGAAAGCTGTATAACCCAAGGTTAAGAAAATATATTCTTGGGGCTCCTGGGTGGCTCAGAAATTAAGTGTCTGCCTTCAGTTCAGGTCATGACCACAGAGTCCTGGGATTGAGCCCTGTGTTGTGTTTCCAGCTCAGTGCAAAGCCTGCTTCTCCTTCTCCCACTTCCCCTGCTTATGTTCCCTCTGTCATTATGTCTTTCTCTGTCAAATAAATAAATAAAATCTTTAAAAAATATATTCCTCATTTTCTTCTAACATTTTATAATTTTAGTTATAATATTTAGATCTGTGCTCATTTTACATTAATTATTGTGTATACTGTGAGATAGTGATCTGTATTCATTTGTGTGCATGTGGATATACAGTTGTCCCAGTGCTATTTGTTGACAAGCTGATCCTTTGCTTCCTGCATTTTTGGCACCCTTTTCAAAAGTCAATTGATCATATATATAGTTTATTTTGGGACAATTTTTATTTCACTAATCTGTCTATTTTTATAACTCACCAATTTTGTGAGCTTTGTGGGAAAGCCAGAAATCAGAAAGTATGAGTCCCCTAGCTTTGTTCTTTTTCAAGACTGGATTGGCTGAAGATCCTTGGGATTTCATATGATGAGAAGCAGATTGTCAATTTCTTCAAAAATGCTTTTTGGGACTTTGATATGGACAGTGTTTGCATCTGTAGATAAATTTGACTAGTTTTGTTTTGACCAAGGACTGTCTTTACATTTATTTAGATTTTTAAAATTTCATTTAAAAATGATTTTAAAGGAATTAAACTTCTTTTATATAATAAAATAATAAGAATAAAGAAATTTAAAGAAATAAACCCATTTACAATCACATCAAAACAGTAAAATATTTAGAAATAAATTTAACCAAAGATGTTAAAAATCTGTACAATGAAAACTCTAAAACACTGATGAAAGAAATTATAAATACACAAATAAGTGGAAAGGTATCCTGTGATCACAAATTGGAAGAATTAATATTGTCAAAAATGTTCACACTATCCAAAGTGATCTACAGATTCAATTTAATCTCTATTAAAATTCCAATAGCAATGTATGGTACATATGGTAGCTACACTGTGGTGAGCACAGCATAATGTATAGACTTGTCAAATCACTATACTGTATACCTGAAACTAATGTAACATTGTATGTCACTTACATGTCAATAAAAGCAAATTCCAATGGAATTTTTTCACAAACTCAGGAAAAACAATTCTACAATTTGTGAAGTACCAGAAAAAGACCCTGATAGTCAAAGCAATCTTCGAGAGAACTGAATTGGAGACATTACACTTCCTGGTTTCAAACTGTATTACAAAGCTATAGTAATAAAAACAATATGGTATCTTCATTAAAAAGAAGCACAGAGGACAATGGAACAGAATAGAGATCCCAGAAGTAAGGCCACACATATATGTCTAATTACTCTTCGACAGTGGTGCCAATAACACACAATGGGGAAAGCATAGATTCTTCAATAAATGGTACTGAAAGAACTGAATATACACATACAAAAGAATAAAATTGGACCCCTTATACCACTCTAAAAAGTTAACTTGAAACAGATTAAAGAATTAAACATAAAAGCTGAAACTGTAAAATTCTTAAAAGAAAACATGCAGAAAAATTCATTGACATTGATCTTTGTAATAATTATTTGGATATGACTCCAAAAACACAGCAATTGAAATAAATATGTGAATGAATGAATTAAGGAATAATAAAAAAATAAATAAGACTACATCAAACTGAAAAGCTTCTATATAACAAAGGAAACTATCAATAAAGTGAAAAGATAAACTTTGGAATGGATAAAGTATTTCCAAGTTATATATTCAGTAAGACACTTCCTCACACATGTTAAGATGACTATTACAAAAATACAAGAGATCACCAATACTGGAAGAGGTGTAGAGAAAAAGTAATCCTTGTATGCTATTGGTGTAGATGGAAATTGGTAAAGCTATTAGGGTAAACAGTATAAAAGTTCTTTAAAATATTAAAAAGAGAAATACCATATGATCCAGCAAGTTCACTCCTGGGTTCAGTATATACTTTGTACGTGCATAGTACAAAGGAAAGAAAATCTTTATCCAGAAGAAACATCTGTACCCCCCTATTTATAGCAGCATTCTTCATTAATATTCATGATATAGAAACAACATAAAGGTTTGCCAACAAATGAATAAAGAAAACACTTAAATATACAATAGGATATTAATGAGCCTTAAAAAAAAAAAAAAAAAGAAAGAGGTCTTGCCTTCTGCAACAACATAGCTGAACCTAGAGAACATTATGTTAACTAAAATAACCTGAACAAAGAAAAAAACCCACATAATGATAAGTGTATGTAGAACTTAATTTCCTTCAATAATGTCTTGTAATTAACAGTAATAAGTCTTCAGCTTCTTTGAAAAAATGTGTTTCTAGATATTCTTTTGGACATGTGGGTGGTTCAGTTAGTTAAGTGTCTGCCTTCAGCTCAAGTCATGATCTCAGGGTCTTGGGATTGAGCTCCATGCCCTGCTCCTTGTTCAGCAAACAGTATGCTTTTCTCTTTGCCTCTGCCCGTCCCCCCACCCCACACACCTGGCTCATGTGTTCTCTCTCTCTCTCTCAAATAAATAAATAAAATCTTTAGAAATAGAGGTGCCTGGGTGGCTCAGAGGGTTGAGCCTCTGCCTTCAGCTCGGGTCATGGTCTCAGGGTCCTGGGATGGAGCCCCACATCGGGCTTTCTGCTTGGCAGGGAGCCTGCTTCCCCTTCTCCCTCTGCCTGCCTCTCTGTCTACTTATCATCTCTATGTGTTAAATAAATAAAAATCTTTAAAAAAATCTTTAGTAATAAATAAATAAATAAATAAATGCTGTTTTTATTGATATTATAAATTATTTCACAGATAATTTGGTTGTGGATAAAATCCTAGGCTAGAAATCAATTCTTCTGGGATAAGTGGATGGCCCAGTCAGTTAAGTGTCCAACTCTTCATCTCAGGGTACGCCTTGATCTTGGGGTCATGAGTTCAAACTTCATGTTTGGCTCCACACTGGGCATGGAGCCTACTCGTTTCTCACCTGAGGGTGAACCTACGGTATCAGTAGCAAGGCTGCTGGTGGCAACTGAGCACTGGCAGTGATATCTCCTGCCCTCCTGGGGTCACTTTGCAGCTGGGATAGGCCAGCGCCTGCCTCCTCTCTGGCAAGATTGGTAATGTCCGCCCCCCCTCACAGCCATGGTGCCAATGGTCCAATCTGGATTGCCCTCCTGCAGCCCCTCCCCACGACGCATTGGGTGGGTTGGTCCTCTGGGCAGGTGGTCGTTCTACCTCACCACCTTCTTCTTGCGATCAGATTTTCTCATTTCTTACCCATTTGCAGTATTTTGTTTTGTTTTGTCTTTTTAGAATTTTGTTCATTTATCTAAATAATGTGTTTTGGCAAGTTGTTGTATTTCTTTTTTTTTTTTTTTTTTTTTCTGTGACATTGGTAGATGATTTCTCAAGATACGTTACTATTTGTAGGAAATTGAGTTTTCTATCAGTTTTTTCTTGGTCAATCTAATTAATTTTGTAAATGTATTTATGTTTGTGTATGTGTGTGGGCATGTGCACACAATTTCTTTGCTCTAGAACTTACAATATATAATTTAACTGATCAGAGTCTATTTTAGGTATATACTAACTTACATCTTCTCAGTTATAGAAACTTTACACCCATGTAGCCCCATTTCCTCCCTTCTTTTACGTTACCATTGTTATAAATATTACATTTGTTAAAAGCCTAATACACTAATATAAGTATTAGTTTATATAAACTTACATATCATAATAAGCAGCAAGAAGAAAGGAAGACAAAAATATATTTTGGAGTTTTATGTAAACTTCTTATTTATTATTTCTTCTCTTCTTTATTTTGTGTATGTGTGGATTTCAGTTACCATCTGTTGTCATATGTTACAAGCCCAACCATACAATTTTACCACTATTATTTTGTGCAACATCTATTCAATCAATTAAGAGAATAAAGGAGAAGTATATAATTATACTGTCTCTTATAATCACCTTCATTTGGATTCTCTGTTCTGTTTGTTCTCTGCTTTGTGTTTGTCACATTCAACCTAAAGAAATTCCTTTAGTGTTTCTTCCAGCAATAAATTTTATCTAAAATTATCTTTATTTAAGCTGAATATTTGAAAGATAGTTTTACTGGATTTAAGGTTCAACACTGACCTTTTTTTTCCTCTTAAGCACTTTGAGTATATCGTACATTGATCCTTTAAACATGATTTCCTTTAGTTCTTTGCAGGTATATTCATAACAACTGTTTTCCAAGTCTTTGGTGTCTATGGACCATTAAGGATCCCTCAACTTCAGCTTCTCTTGTGTGCTTATTTTGCTATAAAAGTGTCTTACTTTCCTGTCTCTTTGTACATCTCATCATTTTTCATTAAAAACTGGACATTTAAAACCTCTTTGTAGAAATACTGGGCATTTTTTCCTGTCTCCTTTCAGTGTTTTATTATTATTTGTTTTTTCACTTTTCTATTTCCTCAGTGTCTTGGTTCAACACAATTTGCAGAGCAACAGTTTATAATTTTAATCAAGTCCAGCTTATAAATTATTTCTTTAGTGGATTGAGATTTGGATTTTGTATCTAAAAAGTCATCGCTATATCCAAAGTCATAGAGATTTTCTCTTGAGTTATCTTCTAGGAGTTTTAAAGTTTTGCATTTTACACTTAGTTCTGAGAGCCATTTTGAGTTACTTTTTGTAAAAGGTGTAAAGTCTGAATCTCAATTCACTTTTTTGCATAAGGATATCCAGTTGTTCCAGCACCATTTATTGAAAAGATTATTTTAGCCATATTTTATTGCCTTTATTCTTCTGTCAAAGATTAGCTAACTATGTTTATGTAATTCTGACTCCAGGCTCTCTATTTTGTTTCATTGATCTATTTGTCTACGTTTTCATCAATATCATGTTGTCTTGATTACTGTATCAACTAATTTTATGAGGTCTGTTTACTCCATATTATGCAGCCTTCCATGTCCCTATTCAGATTTTTTTTCTTATTTTTATCTTTTCTCCTGGTTTCTTAGATGTTGCTCCTGTGTCAGCACAGTTTAGCAGTAAGTTCTGATAAATGAGAGTTTGTGTTTAAGTGCCCTGTGTCAGGAAGTTTTTCACCATTTATTGTGTGTATGTGGTCTGGAAACTACTTCCATATTTTAGGGAGTTTGTGGGTATGTTGTTTGTTTGCTTTCTTTGTTTTATTTATTTATTTTTTTAACACAGTCTTCTTCTACTTTACTTTCCCTGATCTTACAAACTTCTGATTGCTTTTATTTGTATCCCACCAAGTTGTTAGTCTCCACTTATAACTAGCTGATTGCTTTACTATTTTATCAAGTCCCTGAATTATTAATTGTTCCACAATGTAATCCAAATACATTTAGGATCTTCAGGGCCAGGGACTACTAATTTTTGAGGCTTGCCCTGGCCGTCCCTGGACAGGACAGAAACTCTTCTCTCTGGAGCAGCAGCTAAGCATGCTAGGGATGGAGAATTTGTCCTTCACTGTGTCCTCCCTCCCCATCCAGATCTCCCCTATGGAGAAGGAGCTGTGCATGTATGTACATGGAAAGTAGGTAAAGCTTGTGTTGCTACACTTGTGTTGCCCAGCTTCTACACTTCATTCTCTGTGTAGGTCTTCCATCTTTGGAGCCTGGGAGAAAGGACCTGTTGATGTTCAATAGATGCGAATCCACCTAGAAGAGCTCCTTTGCCCCAAATTGCTGGGGCAGTTGATACTCAGTTGTCCAGCCCCTGGAATATTTCCTTACAGGAGAAAGTTGCAGCCCCAGCTTGAAGTGCCTGGCCTTCCAGTGTTCTTAAAAATTTCCCTTAAAAATTTCCCTTAAAAAAAAAAAAGACTTTGTGGAATGATGGCTCTCAATTTATTATAAGCCATTTGTCCAATCTGTAGAAACATTGAATAACTGACTTCATTAATTTTAGACAGTTCATTAAAAGTTTCTCTGGTGGAGGAACACCTGGGTGACACAGTGGGTAAAGCGTCTGACTCGGTTTCAGCTCAGGTCATGATCTCAGGGTCGTGAGATCCAGCCCTGGGTCAGGCAACATGCTCAGCTTGGCATCTGCTTAAGATTCTCTCTTTTTCTCTAAAATAAGTAAGTAAATCTTTAAGTTTTTTTTTTTCCTCTGATAATGAGTTTCATCAAGCTCCTCACACTGATTTTACTGACAAGAAATTTTAAAATGTTGGATTACTTGTTGTTCAACATACAACTGATCCAATATTCATTTTATGAATAAATATTTAGCAAAAAGCTCTGGTCTAGATAATAATTAAACACTCAAGAAATTAAAGGTTTTGGGGCGCCTGGGTGGCTCAGTGGTTAAAGCCTCTGCCTTCGGCTCAGGTCATGATCTCAGGGTCCTGGGATTGAGTCCCGCGTCGGGCTCTCTGCTCGGCAGGGAGCCTGCCTCCTCCTCCTGTCTCTCTCTCTGCCTGCCTCTCTGCCTACTTGTGATCTGTCAAATAAATTTAAAAAAAAATTAAAAAAAAAAAGAAATTAAAGGTTTTTTTGTACATGATGGTTAATATTTAGGTATTTTGAGACATACAAATTATTTAATTTTTCATATTGTTTTAAAGATTTACTCTTGTGTTTGCCTGGCCTTTAGTGTGGACTGGCCAGATGACAACTATTTAGCATTTATAGGACAACAGTTGGGGACAGTGCACAGATTATCTTTACAAATTCAAGTATGTTTCTAAATTATGTAACAGCAAAGTGACTTTATCCTAATGGTGAGAACTGCCCTAATCTTTGAATGAACATTCTCCTTTCTCTGGACTTCAGAGTTCTTAATATATAGCTCTGCATTTCAAAAATCTACAATCACTAGTGGAAAAAAAAATCTATAATCTCTATTGAATTAACAGAGGTAGTTATCCATCCAATGTCACTTTCTAAGATACTACTCTCAGGGAACAGAAAATTATTAATTCAAAAGTAGGACATTAGTTAATGTTACTGAAAATTGCAGAATGATGTCTTAAAAGTCTCCTTTAAGAGAAGAAAATCTTCACTAACAAAAAAAAAAAAAAGAATAAACTATATTAGTAAAAAGATATGGGGAAATTTCTGGGAGTCATGAGGCCCTGCCTGGTACTTACATAAAACTTACCTACTCTCTGTACCTATAAATATCACTTTAAAGATTGAAGCCATATTCTGTACAAAGAGAAATGACTGCTATATGGAGAAAGGTTCAAAAAGATGAAGAAACATATTTATTAGATAACAGCATGCCAATTTTGATATAAGTTATTTGGAAGAAATATAATAAAGTGAAAACTGTATTTGAATTTAATGGAATAAAAATTTAATTGTAATACCTTAGCCAAATTAATTACAGTTTCTTATTTTAAATTTCCCTATAGGAAAGGTAATTCTGACTTTGCAACAAGTGGTGTTAAGGATTAATATAGATATATGTAAAGTGTTATAATAATAATGTTCTATCTTTATTAATTATCAAAACAACACCATGTGAGAGACACTCTTCTGGTACTTTGTAGATGAAGAAGCCAGGGAATAAAGGAGTAGTATGCTCCTTTATAAATATACTATATATATACTATAGCTAAACTATCTTTTCTCTAATGCTTTCAATGCTTTATATGGAATGGATCCAGAGCTTGAGTTTGGTCATTCTTACACCAATTCTTTTTGTTATCATTGTTATTGTAACCTAATTAGAGAATTACTGTTCTCTGATTTTTAGAACATTGGTTTTAAAATATTGTTATAGTCCTAATGTCACTTCTTAACTATGAGAAGTGTTTTAACCTGTCTAAATTTTAATTCTGTCACCATTATGGCAAGAAACATAATATTCCACAGAGGTGTTGTGAATAATCCCTGCTAATGTGTTTTCTGAGGGATAACACGCATAATAGTAATTGGAACAGTTGATTCATTAATTAAATGGAATAGGAAATGGTGGGTTTATCATGGTCATGTTTACATGATACTTCATCTACATTATAAAAAATATAAGATTTTAATTTGGGGTTTAGATTTTCATTTTTTCCTAAAAATTTATAAATCTATTTGTGTACAAGTTTAACCATTCTTAAAGATGTATTATAAGTATTGCCCTTGGAAATATTATTTTTAATCAAGTAGAGCTCAAAATAATATAAATGATAAAAATTTTCAAAATTGTCTTGCAAATATTAATCATGTGGATCATTTATTCTCAAGAAAACAATGAGAATTCTATAAATATTTGTTTTGTTTTGTTTTGTTTTCTAAAGAGCATTAGTTCTTTGGAAAAGTGTACCGAATACAAAGTTTGTATACTGGATCATGCTGTAGGATGTAATTTAGTATATGGAACCACTGGTTGACTGGCAATCTGGACCCAGACACTCTCCCTTGTCCTTAGAATGCACACTCTGCCCACTGTTTCCACAGTGAAAGTCATTTTCAAGGATGGAGACTTGAGAGAGTAAGGTGTTGTTGAGACCATCTGGACTGAATATGTGACTGAGCCCCATTCTGGTAGGTGGATGTTGAGATCTAGTCATCTTGTGGCCACCAAAAGTAAGCCTCACATGTAAGTTCCTTTACTTATTAAACCTGATACCAAATACAAACAAACAAATGAACAAATAAACAAGGCTACCACCTACCAATCTAAAATAGCTCATCTCTTTCTTCAGTTTTTTTCCCTGCCCTCTGAGTACAGGAGCCAGTTTTTTCAGATTTCCCCGAGGAAACTTTGGAGATTGCAAACCCAAAATTGAAAAATATATTTTCAAATACCTATTTTATTGAAGTCTCTTGAACCCAGTTAAAGTTCATGGAGAGACATAATGTTTTATGTTATTCTATTTATTTATTTATTTATATTTTACAGTTTACAAGCATTGACTTCTGTCTTCTAAAAGCAGACTTAGGTTATCAAGAACAATAAAATGTGATTGAGTAGAAGAGGTAAAAGTTTTCCCTTAGAAACTGATAAAATAATCTTTCTAAGAGGTAAGAGGTGAAGGGCATGAATATATTTTACTTCACAGTAGTCTAGAAATACACCTTGATCTTTAGAATTTCATCAGGAGCAAACAAAAGCCATATTTGTTATGTTAGTACTCTCTAACATAACAATGTTATGAAATATGAAATATATCTAGATCTATAATCTTATTGTCATTCTGTATTTTTATTGACCCAAAGGTGAAGAAAATCAAAAATTTTCATATAATCTTTGTATATATTTAAAATAAAAATCACTCTATGTGAATACTGATGAATTTATATTTGCAAATGGTCACAATGCCAAGGTATTTGCAAAGGCGAGAATATAGATTTGGGTTACCTAATATCTATCAAGGGTAATCGCTTTTCTTTCTTACTTGTTTATTAAAATAAAAAAAATCTTGCATCTAGATGACTTCTATAACTACTTACACCAGGTTGCTAATTATAGTAGTTAGCCAACTCTGATGGGAACTATAGAATTATGTTTTAATCTGACTGATTTGGATTACAAAAGCAAATGCATTCATTCACGTATATGAAACATTGCCTTTATGCCTTTAGAAAATAATTATTTTTAATAGAGATAACTGAGAAATATACTATAGCTAAACTATCTTTTCTCTAACAACAATCACTTGAGTTCTAAGATGGAACACAGTAGCAAGTGTACAGTTTGAAGCCATAGAACCTATGGTTTGAATTCTAACCCTATCTTTTAGAAAAGAATGTGGTTTTGAACACCTATCTTTATCTTGTAGTGAATGCTCAATACGTACTTAAAATCACTCCACTGTATTCTTTGAAAACTCAGGCTCAGGTCATGATCCCAGCATCCTGGGATCCAGTCCTGCATCTGTCTACTTGCTCGGCAGGGAGCCTGCTTCTCTCTCTGCCTCTGCCTGCCACTCTGCCTGCTTGTGTGCATACTCTTTCTCTCTGACAAATAAATAAATAAATAAATATACACTCTGTTGATAGTAATGATGAAGAGATTTAAATTCTAAGTATATAAAATATAAATATATTTTCATGAAAAAATATAATTTAAATTTAATGTTAAAAAGTCAAAACCTTAAATATATACTTCAAAAATGCTTACAAAATTTTTTTCTCCAAGTATATTCAAATTATGCATTAAATTGATAGGCAAAAGACAATTATAACTAATTCGTATCAATCTTTAAAACCAAACTTATTTAAATACACCTGAGTTGTTACATAATTTTGAACATCACATTAAAATTATACTGAAATCTAGTTTCTAATCTGAATAATTCATATCATGCTTTACTAATTATGTATAGATATTTATATCAAGATTTGAGAGTAATAATGTATAGTTAATATTGGAAGATTTCCTTACTGCTATGGGCAATTAGTTACCACTCTAAGTTGTGAGTATTTCAGTAACCATGGACTGAAGGATAAATAGGCATAGAACTTTGACATTTGGCATCACACAGAAACAATACATTCAAGACTGCATTATATTCATTGATTCCAGTGGAAGGATATGACAATTCTTTTTTCTTTTCTTTAATCTTTGTGCTTTTGATGATCAAATCCTCTTCACTTTAAGAAGCAGCATTCTCCATCATCAGCTGCAGCAAAACCTCATGAGACTGGGTACTTGGACCATGCTGTCTGTCTTCCATATCAAGATTATAAGGCGAGTGATGTGAAGATTTTCCCTGGGGTTTGAATGGTGTTGATCATGAAAATGATCTCAGCAGTTTCATGGCAACACAAAGCTCTGAATCCCTACTGATGGAAGTGGCCAGTATATTCTGTGTGTGTGTGTGTGTGTGTGTGTGTGTGTGTGTGTTGTGATATGCTGGGTCCTCTATATTTCTGACTTCTAAAACACAGTTCCCAAGGAAGTAGACTTGTCCTCTATTCTGAGATGAGTTACTAAGATTTGATAGGCTACTTTATTTTTCTTGATGCCAAATTTGTCATTATTTCTACTATATTTCTTGATGTTACTTTCAATAACATATATATTTCTGTCATTTCATCATTTTTTTGATCATCTTGTTTGTTTGGAGACTGGTTACATGCTACAAAGGTGGTCCCCAAATTGTATTTTTATTTCTGCTATAGTTCACTTGTCTTTGGTAATATATTTCAGGTCTCCAAATACTCTGAGGACTTTAGTTTTTTCTTCTGACTCTAGGTCAATTTTTACAATGACTATACTTCTAGTTTTCTAAACAAACACTATGACCTCATAGGCCCTGTGTCTGATTTTACTGGATATTTTTCAAGACTTTCTTCATACTTAAAACTGTTCTGGTTTCATAGTGCATCTTGGCTATCCTGGCTCTACTGGATGTTATCCATCAAACTAATATGTGCTTTTATGTGCTCAAGTCCTGAATTTGTAAGGTGTCCATATTTACTCATCCTCCCGGGGGAATCCAGGTTTATGCTTAACTGAAATAATTATTTAATTATTTTTTATAATAATAAATAAATACTGATTCTCTTCTTTTTTTCCCCCCCTTTAAGTAGGCTCCATTCCCAGTGGGCAGTTTGAACTCATGTCCCTGAGATCAAGACCTGAGGAGAGATCAAGCATCAGATGCTTTACTGACTGAGCCACCAAGATGCCCTTCTTTTATTCCTAAGTTTCCTAGTGTGATGATATTACATAGTGGCCCTTTATATAGATCTCTGTGGTCTCCGAAGTCTCCCTGAGTTCTCTATTTGTAATATCCTTTTATCAAATCAGGTTAATGTTTTTATCTTGTTCCTCTTATATTGAGCTTGTGGAAATTGCTTCCAACACAGGGGAACCAAAAAGATTAATCCTTAGAAAAGTGGACCTCTTTCTTGTTTGTCCACCAAATATTTTCTTATCTATTGGTTGAGAGATGCTCTGGCAATCTAAAACCTCTAGTTAGAAATATTTAACTATTTCTTATTCAGTCGAATTTTTTTTATAATTTTAGGTTTTTCACAAAAGTCCATTTATTATACAAAATCATTAAAAATACACAAAGCATTTTTTCTACACTTGGTCAAGTATTATTTCTATATTATGCATTTTAATTATTTACTAAACTAATTTTTCCCTTATCATCATCATACTTACTAGTAATCCACTAATTCTCTAAGTTAAAATCCAATCAGCAAGACATTTTAATGAGACAGATATTTCAGTTAATTATTATTCTTTATCTTTTAAAATATTTTCTTAGGAATATGGTCTTACTATTGCCATACTGTGAATTAGGACAGTATGGGTTATCTAATGAGAAAACAATATGTAATGTATTTCATTTTAATAATCTTTTTTATTTTAGGCATATGGAGACCATCGTATTTAGCCAATCTTTAAATAGGCTACATATTATCCTATTATTTTATTATAATTTTACTGTAAGTTTCACAGCCATATTTTTAAAAAGATGATAAATATTTTTCTCAATAAAATTTAATCTTAAAAAAAACGAGATGATTTTCATGCATATTTCTGCCTTTTGAACTGCTTCTAATGCGTCAAGCATCCACATTTTGAACACCATTTATATAAGATTAACTAGTTCAAACAAAAGATAAACCCAATTCATAAGACCATTTTGTAGGATTTTTAACACACTAGAGCTTGCTTTTACATTTTTCTTATGATCATAAGAAAGAAACAATAACTTGAGGCTAAATTGTTGCTTAGGCCACTTTTCTTCCAGAGAAACTCATATTTTAAAGACCTTTCTCCATTTTCTCTTTCAAAAATCCTTCTTTTTCACAGATACAAGGAAAGTGAAATGTGTGTAGTTTAAATGCCAATATTGTAGCTCCAATCCAAACACTCCACTGACTTTTGCAGATGATGAACCAAACCAAAATAAAACAAACCCACACATACCAGTTGACACTTATGCATTATTTCATTCTAATAAATTTCTGAGTTTAAGTAAGTTCTTGAAATATCCATTTATACAGATGTAAACCTCATATTTTACACACACTAATTTGAACATGACTACAAAATTATAATCTTTCTCAATGTCCCATTCGTGCAAACATTCTTTTAGTCTTTCATGATCAAGTAAAAAAAAAAAAAACCCTAAAGGTTACAATTAATTTCTGAAACTTTTCTTTCTTTCCTTTCCCTCCTGAGGATTTTTTTTTTTAATTTCTGTTGTTTAACTTAGCATACATCGAAAAAAGTGAAAAAAAAATAAATAAATGCAAAAAGGTAACTTTGTGATAACCAAGAGCTCAGGTTAGTGACTTTCCTCTATTTCAGAAAGCTGCTCATGCTACCTCCCTCTTCTATAGAGGGAAGCACAATACTAATTTCTAAAGAATAGTTTTGTTGGCTTTTGAAATGCAGCCACTCTGAAAAACAGTATGGAGATTCCTCAAAAAAATTAAAAATAGAACTACTCTATGATCCAGCAGTTGCATTAGTAGGTATTTATCCAAAGGGCACAAAAATATGGGTTTGAAGGTGTACAGGCACTACAACATTTATAGCAACATTATCAACAATAGCCAAACTATGAAAAGAGTCCAAGTATACACTGACTGATGAATGGATAAAGATGTATATATATATATATATATATATATATATATATATATATATATACACACACACACACACACACAGTGGAATATTATTCAGCAATAAAAAAGAGCGAAATTTTCCATTTGCAATGATGTGGATAGAGCTGGAGTGTACTTTTTTTAAAGATTTTATTTATTTATTTGTCAGAGAGAGAGAGATAGAGAGCGAGAGAGTGAGCACAGGCAGACAGAGAGGCAGGCAGAGGCAGAGGGAGAAGCAGCCTCCCTGCCGAGCAAGGAGACAGCTGTGGGACTCGATCCCAGGATGCTGGGAGCCGAAGGCAGCTGCCTAACCAACTGAGCCACCCAGGCGTCCCAGGAGCTAGAGTGTATTATGCTAAGTGAAATAAGTCAGTGAGAGAAAGACAAATACCACATGATTCCACTCACCTGTGGAATTTAGGAAATAAAACAGATGAATATGTGGGAGGGAAAAAAAGAGAGAGAGAGAGAGAGAGCAGGCAAACCATAAGAGACTCTTAATGATAGAGAACAATCTGAAGGTAGATGGGGAGAGGTGGGTGGAGGATGGGCTAAATGGTGGTGTATATTAAGGAGAGTATTTTTATTTTTTTTATTT
Organism: Enhydra lutris kenyoni; assembly: GCF_002288905.1. Classification (NCBI taxonomy): domain Eukaryota; kingdom Metazoa; phylum Chordata; class Mammalia; order Carnivora; family Mustelidae; genus Enhydra; species Enhydra lutris. The sequence goes on along the minus strand of NW_019154109.1, from coordinate 15,976,353 downwards.
TTTTATTTTTTAAAGTATTTTATTTGTTTATTTGACAGAGAGAGAGAGAGATCACAAGTAGGCAGAGAGGCAGGCAGAGAGAGAGGGGGAAGCAGGCTCCCCGCCGAGCAGAGAGCCCAGTGTGGGGCTTGATCCCAGGACCCTGAGACCATGACGTGAGCTGAAGGCAGAGGCTTAACCCACTGAGCCACCCAGACGCCCCTAAGGAGGGTACTTTTCATGATTAGCACTGGGTGTTGTATGTAAGTGATGAATCATGGAATTGTACTCTTGAAATTAATATTGCACGGTATGTAAACTAACTAGAATTTAAACAAAAATTTGGAAGGATAAAAAAAAAAAAGAATTGTCATCATTCAGTATGTATTTTTTTCCATCTGGCTTCTTTCCCTTAATATTATATTTGTGAGGATAATCTATGTTCTGTAAGTATTACTTAATTCATTTTACTCTGTATAGTATTTGATTACACAAGTATTCCATAATTTACCTATCTTTCTAATGATGATAGACATAATTTTAGAGTTTTGCTATACTATGAATAGCGCTGCTGTGACATTCTACCACATGTGGTATGGAGAATAGATACTTATATTTCTGTTGAGTACACTCCAAGAAATGGAATTGCAGAGTAATGGGGTAGGTGCTCACTGAGATTTAGTAGATAGTGTAGAAGATGTACTCACAGCAATGTATGGTAGCTCTGGCTATTCTACATCCCAGGCAAAACTTAGTATCGAACATTGTGGTTCAAATTGTCTTTCTGTGATGGTTGATGAAGTTGATATCATTTGAATATTTACTGGCTATTTTGGTTGCCTCTTTCATTTTTCCACATGTATGTGTCTTTTTTCTTGTTGCTTTGTAGGAATTCTTTCTATGTTCTTAATAGTTTCCTTTTGCCAAATGCAAGTGTTGCAAATAGTTCCCCAATAATGATGATATCTCCTTTTATTCTTATCAGTGGTATTCTTTTCCTTCCAGAATATATATTGATATGCCATTGTTGTCTTATTAGCTACAATATTATGTTCAAGGTATTAAGGATGAGAAGTTTTAATTTTTGGTATACATTCTGTAAGTTGACTTGGTAATAAAAAATTAAATAACAGAGATATATCACTTTCTATCCACAGCATTTATTAAGAGAATAAAAAAGAGGTCTTTAGTTCATCTACTTTTCCCAGTATGCCACATTAGAAAACTTTTCTCGTCACTGAAATTGATTTGTCTCACCCTTTAAGTATCATAGTGACAATAGTATTCCTTAGGAGCAGATTTATCATGATGCATACATTTTGTGATCTCTCACTCATGTGGGCCCTTTCAAGTTCCTAATTTTTATTTATATTCTTGTAAATAAATTGAAAACTTTATTCTCTTGAAAAATACTTCCAAAATGTAAGCTTCATGCTTGAGAAAACCTGGATGTGATGCAGATCACCTTATTACAAATTTGATTGCTTTTCTTTTACAAATAGTAGTAATCAAAATTATCTAAATACTTAAACACTTTGATACTCATGAAGTTAATATAACACAGCAGAAAAGACAGTGAGAGCAATGAGTCATTAATTGACTGATGATGTGTAATGGAGCTTTCTAATGAAGGAAATAGTAAGTAGAAATGGCCATAATTAGTTCTAGTAATGAAAATTAATAAATTTCAAGTCATAAATCAGAGGAACTATTACATTTTGCCAAATGTATAAACTTCCAGAATGGGGAAAATTATAATATTTTTTTCCACACTGAGCAATTTTAATAAAGCATGGGTCTTGAATGGGAAAGTGTATCTTTCTGACTTCTGCAAAATTTCAGACTATAGTATTAGGAGAAATTAAGTTAATTAGGCTGTTTATAATTAAATATTCAATCTACAGGGGTTTTCTAATCGGTTCCATATATCTTAAGAATAGATTGCCCATTGGAAATAATTGTTACCTGAATTGATAGCCAATATTAAATAATCCCTTACACACGAAAGTAAAATCCTTGAGAAGCAATATTTTAACTAAATTTGCACTGTTCCTGAGTAGAAAAATCAATCCAGCTTTCTGAGTGGAACATAAGAATTCTTTCCAAGAACTGCTTAATGTGACACATTCATATAATTAACGTTTTATAAAGGAAATTTCACAGCACACACTTGAGGCTATGAAGTTTTATTATCTCTGGATATATATACCACATTCTCTGCTTATTACTTCAGATTTTAGAACTTTTGTAGTGCAGAGCATTACCTGTTGTGCATAATATGCATAGATCTAAAATCCCCATGATGAAACACTTTTTATTTTTCTTCCCATCTTATTTTGCAAAACATTGCTTATACTTGCTGCTTCTCACTCCCTTCTGGAGACCTGCTGGTCCTGACTTCATGACTTTTTTTGCATCTGGCTCTTTTCTTTTCAATCCCACAGCTACTTCCCATGCTTAGCTCCTTATCAACTCATGCTTAGATAACAGAAACTAGCCCCTAATGTGTGGTTCTGTCCAAATCTTGTATATCAATAGTTCATAATATTCACTTACATTTCCTTAATGTATCAGCTTCCTCTACTCCTGAGAAGAACAAAGCAACAGCAATAGCAACACATACTGAGTTTTTTACTTATTAAAGGAGAGAACAAACCTTCCACATTTGAAGTCAACTTGTTCTCAAAAATGATCTTTCAGTGTTGCTTCCAAAAAACCTCTAGTCAATTATCAACAATAGCCAAAGTATGGAAAGACCCCAGAAGTCCATCAGCTGATGAATAGATAAAGAAGATGGGTTATATGTATACAATGGACTATCATTTAGCCATCAAAAAGAATGAAATCTTCCCATTTTCAGTGATGTGGGTAGAGTTAGATGTATTATGCTAAGTAAAATAAGTCAGTCAGAAAAAGTCAAATACGATATGGTTTCACTTATATGTGGAATTTAAGAAACAAAACAGATGAACACAGGGGAAGGAAAAGAAAAATAAAATAATATAAAAACAGATAAGGAGGCAAACAAGAGGTTCAACTATAGAAAACAAACGGAGGCTCGCTGGAGGGAAAGTGGTCGGGGAATGGGGTAAATGGGTGATGGGCATTAAGAAGAGCATTTACTGTGATGGGCGCTGGGTATTATTTGTAAGTGATGAATCACTAGATTCTACTCCTGAAACTAATACTACACTATATGTTAACTAACTTGAGTTTATTTTTTTAATATATTTTTAAAGATTTTATTTATTTATTTGACAGAGATCACAAGTAGGCAGAGAGGCAGGCAGAGAAAGAGGGGGAAGCTGGCTCCCCACTGAGCAGAGAGCCCTATGTGGGGCCCCATCCCAGGAGCCTGGGATCATGACCTGAACTGAAGGCAGAGGTTTAACCCACTGAGCCACCCAGGTGCCCCAACTAACTTGAGTTTAAATAAAATCTTGAAGGTTAAAACAAAACAAAACAAAACAAAAAACCTCTAGTCACTAAGAATATTTGGCATGTTTTATTAATTTTAAGATTTTCATTTACACAAATGTTCATTAATTCACTCACTCAGGATTCTCTTCTTATATTGGAATCCCTTAAATTTCAGTGTATGTTCGTCTTTTTCTTGATCTCTACCCCAGTTTCACTAGCTCTGAGAGAGGTTGTCTCTATACTGCCTACAGTGTTTTAAAAGACAAAAATAATAGTCCAGTTTAGTTCTCAGGTCTATGTCTAATTCAAACAGTCTAAAATAATTCATTGAACTTATAAAATAAGTATTTTTTAAAAATATATTTTGGTTTATAACAATTTACAATGCATGTGAAGTGTTATCTGGCTCATAGAGTTGATGAAGTGATTAATATTTTTACTTCCTCTCATGGCATGTGAGGAGAAGATAGGACTAATATTAATTCTCATAAATAGTTAAAAATGAGAAAAGCCAAAAGGTAAATCTCAGTTACATACTTAATAAGTTCTAAGGATAAGGCAAAAAACCTTAATAAGTGCACAAATCTGAAAGACAGAGTACAAATGCAGGCCAGGAACAAGATAAAATTGATTAAACTAAATCAAATATATGGGGTGAACCTAGGAGGAGATTGGCACTCTTGTGATATTAATGGGGTTATTACTTTCACCTACATGGTTCTTTGAGGACTTAGTAAGGATTAGAAGTACTAGTTGGATGCATTTCTCCATGCAGAAATAACAGATGTAAGAAAAACATACATATGTGAACATCAGAATAAAAATTGATATTGATATAAAACATATATAACTAAACATAGTTCACAATTCTGCAAATTAAATATGAGACATTATAATTTCCAGAAAGTTTCCTTACCAACATCTGTTCTCTTTTGACAGAACAGAAAACTTTAAAAAGCTTTCTTTTTTATTTTTTTTTAAGATTTTTATTTACTTTTTTTCTGAGAGAGAAAGAGAGGACAAGCAGAGCAGCAGCAGTCAGAGGGAGAAGTGGACTCCCCACTCAGCAAGGACCCTGATGTGGGACTTGATTCCAGGAGTCTGGACCATGACCTGAGCTGAAGGCTGATGCTTAACTGGCTGAGCCACCCAGGCATCCCTAAAAAGCTCTTTCAAGCTTATGTTTTAGGCAAGATAAATTTTAGATTAATTATATCACAAAATGACCTCCAACATATTCAGAAAGAAGAGAGATTTGTCAATAACCACATATATGCCAGAGTCTATGCTCAATAACTTCACATGTATTTCACTATTTAATATACTCAAAATACCACAATGTACTGTAAAGAACAGTAGTTCATTCCCCAAAATGTATTTCATACATTACTATTCAAATATAGTAATGAGAATTATATTCCTTTTAGTAGTATGTTTTTTTTGGGGGAGGAAAAACTGCCTTTAATGACATCTGGGATGGCAGAGGACCCTTTCCCAAGAGAAACAAACTTTACTGGTGAAAATTATAAAAAAAAACAAAGAACAGCAACTGAAACATTTAATGTCCCTGAATACTGTCTTAAGGATATAAACAAAGATAAACTTATTGAAGAAAATAGAAATTCTACTAAGTGTTGATAAAAATACCAAGGGAGGGACGCCTGGGTGGCTCAGTTGGTTAAGCAGCTGTCTTCGGCTCAGGTCATGATCCCAGCGTCCTGGGATCGAGTCCCACATCGGGCTCCTTGCTTGTCAGGGAGCCTGCTTCTCCCTCTGCCTCTGCCTGCCATTCTGTCTGCCTGTACTCGCTCTCTCTCCCTCTCTCTCTCTGACAGATAAATAAATAAAATCTTAAAAAAAAAAAAAAATACCAAGGGAGTGGAAACCTGAGCCACTATGCTTTCAAACCTATAGATTTAAGTATGATGGAATCATTACTCAGGTGGGTGCGGCCAAGAATGCTCTCTCTCTTTCCAGGTCACAGACTAGGGCTATAGTCTCTCCAAGAAATGCAAGACATCAGCAATTCTTTTTCTCCCAGCTCTATGTTGTAGGACCTGTATTCCAGACATTAGACAATGAGAGATCTGGGGTTCCCCTCTCCCATCTAACCTCAACTTATAAGAAAGGGTGTCTATTCCAGATACATGGCCCAACATCCTTGCTTAACCATTATTCATAGGATAGAGGTTTTATGCCAGTAGAGGCATGCTGAGAAGATCACATGTTCTGCCCTTGCACAGAGCCCTGTTTGTAAACCAAAGGTTTCATTCTAAGAGACTTTGGCCATTGTCTCTACCCTTATCTCAACGCCACAGGAGTGGTGCACAAGATTTACACAAGAGGAGAGGAAGGCAGTAAGAACACAGTCCTCTCCCCAAGGAAACAGGCTACATTTGGAACAGAGCATGAGGAAGTTTAAGCACAAGGACACTGTTGAAAACAATGGAAATTTTGGTAATAAGCAATTAAGAGGAGGCTAGTAGCTCCATGAGAGCAACAAGCCAAACTTCAACCTGTCAGAATTTTAATAGAGAACCAGGCAAAACTATAGCTGAGAAGACTTTGCTTGGAGCCAGATTAAGTCCCCCAAAATGCACTTAAAAACTAATGGATTTTTTTTCTTTCTCTCTTTTTAAAATTGAGGTATAACTGACATACAATATATTTTCAAGTGCACAACATAGTGATTTGATATTTGTATACATCACAAAATAATTACCATGACAAATGTAATTACCATCTATCACTATACAAAATTAATACAATATTACTGACTACATTCCCTTAACTGTACTGAATGGGAGGAATATTTGGAAGGCATATCTGGTAAGGGGTTGATATCTAAAATACATAAAGAACTCATACATCTCTGTAACAAAAAACAAATACCTCAGACAATCTGATTTAAAAATGGCACAAAACATCTGACTAGACATTTTTCCAGAGGAGATATACAGATGGCCAACAGGAAAAACAAAGCTCATCACTAGGCATCAGGGAAACGCACATCAAAACCATTAATAAGATATCACTTCACATCAGAATGGCTACTATCAAAAGACATGAAAAAATAGATTCTGGTGAGGATATGGAAAAAAGGGAAAACTCGGGGCACCTGGGTGGCTCAGTGGGTTAAGCCTCTGCCTTCAGCTCAGGTCATGATCCCAGGGTCCTGGGGTCAAGGTCCTGGGATCCAGGCCCACATCAGGCTCTCTGCTTCCCCCTGCCTCTCTGCCTACTTGTGATCTCTCTCTCTGTCACATAGATAAATAAAATCTTAAAAAAAAAAAAAAAAAAAAGGGGGAATCCTCTTGCACTGTTGGTGGAAATATAAACTGGTGCAGCCATTACGGAAATCAGTGTGGAGGTTTCTCAAACAATTAAAAACAGAGCTATGATATGAATTCCATTTTTTTAAACAATCTTTTTTTTTTCTTTCCTTAACTATAAAAAACACTTAACTACTTAACTGTAAAAAACACAGACATAAAAGGGAAGCAGCAGGACTACATGCAAACTCATGTCTTGCTGCCCACTGCTCTGTAATTTGTTTTAAACCTCAAATGAACAGGACTGCTTGTGTGCCTCAGGTCCTCCAGAACTACTGGCTGCAGAAACTCAGTGACCTCTGGCTGTCTGGCATCTCCTAATGCCTCTGTGGCTGAGCTCATTATAGAGGTGGTAGAGGACACTGAGCCATTTACCATCCCAGTGTTGCCAGACCAGGGTCTCCAACGGGCTGGTGAGAGGCTGACCCTGCCCATCCATGTAACAGAATGTAGGGGATGCAAGCTGCATACATGAATCATGTAGATGTGTGGGTTCAGGATGGTGGTGTGATAGGCTTGTTGCTTTGAGATAGGAGATTCTTGAAGTAAGATTTATGGAAATCGATCCCCTCTGTGAGAGGTCATCCTAGGCCTAAAAAAAAAAAAATAAGGTTTAAATCACAAATCTTTCTGTAGGCCTCAAGGACCCCATTGTTAACAACCTCAGTCCATTGTTTCCTGATCTTAATGATCTCCTGTTTGTGCACTTTGATGTCCTCGTCTTTCATGGTGCTGGGGCAGCTCTCTATGGAACTCTCCATACCATCTGCAAACTGTATACACCATGGTGGTTTCTGGTTCTTTACATCACCACTCTCTGACTGCTTATTCAATATGATTTTGGCAGCTGGAAAGTTCCTAGAGAAAAGCATTGCCATGAGCATGACACCTTTCAGTTTTCTCAGATCATTGAACTTGCACAACTATTTCATATTCCCTTGGTGATGCATAATGGAGGCCACTGGGGGATCTTTGGAAGACTGATGAGGTGCGATGCATTTTGTGGGGTTTATGGTCTCTGTTTAACTATGCTTTTACTGTAGGAGTTCACTGTATCCCACTCTCAGGATGGGAAATCATAGGCTCCAGCCTTGATCTGCGGATATAGCTTGTGCTGATCTTCATCCAAAAAAGGATGATATCCCAACAGAAAGATATATTAAATGAACCCACAGGCCCAAATAGCCACAGGTTTTCCAGAGGGATTTTTTTCCTCAAGGCCTCAGGGGACAAATAACCTGGAGTTCGATCAAACTTAAACCAAGTCTGTTGTTCTCATACTTCCACGGCAAGACAAAAATCAGCCACCCTTGCATCAATTTTCCTGCAGAGGGTTTTCAGACTTGAGATCTCAGTGGACAATGTCATGCTGGTGGATGTGTCTAATACTTTCCAGAATCTGATGGATACCATTGCTAGCACCAGCTTCACTGTAGTACTCTCTAGCCACAATCTCTTCAAAGAGCTCCTTGCCAGTAAGAAGTTCAAATATGAGGTTGTGAAAACTTTCTTCAGAAATACTCTCATGAAAGTTATGATGTTTCAAAAGTCAGAATATTCAGACCTCACATTATAGTTTCTGGTCATCCTGGGCAGATCACTTCTTGGTGTTGATGATTTTTGCAGCATAATCCTGTATGGAAGAATTCTTCACACATCTGCAGACCCCTGAGAAAGCAGCACTACGGAGCTCCTTAAAGTGTCGGTAGTCATTGCTGAAGTGGGTTCAAGTATTGATGGTGGCCATTTTGTCCAGCAGGCAGACATGGTGGTGCAGCTCACACTGATGTCTGTGCAGTCACCACTGCTCTGCTCAGCTAAGGGAGCTGGAGGAAATGAGGCAAAGCCCCCAAAGGCTCAAATTTAATTGTATCAGACTTTGGAACAATGTGTGTTCCAGGACATAACTCATACAGGCATACTCAACGATATTACCAACTGACTTTTCATCAGATATAATGGAGGCTGGACTATAGTAGTATTGTCAATCAAACATTTCAAGAAAGAAGAATTAAGGCAAGAATTCTATATCTAGCAAATCTATTTACAACAACAACAAATCTGATACATATTGTTTCTAGCAGACTTCACCACAGGAAATACTAAAGGGACTCCGTCAGGCTGAAATGAAAGGATACTGAACAGTAACTGGAAACCACACCACAGAATAAATAACATTGTTAAGGTAACTACTAGGTAAAAGAAATCAATATAGAAGTACTTTTATAATACTTTTCTACTATCTGATTTAAGAGAACACCATCTAAGGTAATAATTATAAAACAGTGTTGATGTATTTCTAATGGGTCAATTCATCAGGAAATATATAAAAAATATATGTGTAAACACATATATGTGTGTAAAAGAAACAGTTATAAAAGACCACATGGTCTATGATCCTATTCATTTAAAATGTCCAGAATAGGAAAATTCATTCAGGGAGAAAGTAGATTAGTGGTTCCCAATGTGGTTTGGTGGGAACTGGGGAGTGACTTCTGGTAGATGAAAAGATTTCTTTTTTGGATAGATAGATATATTCTAAAATCGATTGTGGTGATGGTTTAATAGCTCAATGAATATACTAAAAAAGTTATATAATTTAAATGTTTGAGGTGTATACTATGTGCATTATATCCAAGTAAAGTAAAAAAAGTAATTTTTAAAGAAAATTACCTTATATCTACAATGACAAGATGTAAAGTTTAATTCCAACTCCCCTCCCCACCCTACCAAGCCCTTTAAGCAAATTTTTTAAAGTATTTATTTATTTATTATTTATTTGTATTTTTGCTTTTAAAAGACAGCCACAAGAAGATTTGCACTGTCTTCATCATTGAAACATTAAATTTCTGGATATGATTATTAGCACTGCTGTAGTCATTTAGCTACATATCTGAGGAAAACAAGTCAATATGGAGGACAAAAATTAGAGTTTTAGAAAACACAAAACAAAAATACATTGCTGCATCTCCTTAACTAATTGGTTTTTATGTGATTATTTAGCCCCTAAATACTGGGACAACCTCTTTCTTCCTTAACGTAATAAAAGGCAGCAATCTCTTAGCTCTGAGATCATCATTCAGGAGCTTCCTTACGGTTTATCTGCTTTGAAAAATCAAATATCAGTGCCTTCCTAAGAAGAACTAACCATGGTGTAATTACTTTCACTTGCTTGATTTCACCTTAATACCTTGTATCCTTTACATTCCTCATTGTTGTGATAACAAGTTGAGGTGAAAGCCACTTTAGATGAGCCTAAGTTGTTGTTCATCCCTGTCTTTGAACATGGTCTACTTTATGTGTTGACTTTGCCTAGAGCCTTTGATGATGTCATTAGTATGCTATGAGATCAGTGCATCTTAAAAGAAGAATGCATTTAGTAGTTCTAATCAGGGCTAATACTGATCATTATGTATTAGTCATTATGGTACAGATACTGATGAATTATTGTGAACATGTTCAAACAATCAGAACAGGTAGCAGTAAGTGAATTCTTATCATCAAAATATACTGACTTTCCTGCCTTCATTTAGAATGATGGAGTTGTGTTGTTTTTCTCTCCTGGATTTGAAATAATCCAGTATTTTATTTCTTTGGACTAGCAAAAAGTCATTTCAACCCGACATGTGAAGAGGAAAGGGGATATCTTCCCAAACACAGATTTGGGAGAGAGAGAGAGAGTTGGATCTGTGGAAAAGGTAAGAACTGACAGGAGCTGTAAGATACATTATTGCTTTTCTCAGAACTTTGGCAAGATAGGGAAACAGACAGACAAACAAACAAACAAACAAAAAACACAAGGAAATAAATACCCTGATCTGTTTTTTTCTATCTGCAGATTTCTTGCTGGTGTTTTCCATTGGGAAAACAAACAGAAAACCACTAGACATGGTCTTTTGAAGATGCAGTTTGTTCTGTTTGGACTCCTTGGACACAGAACAAATCAAGAAAAAAGGAAAAAAAAAAGAAAGAATAGCATGGAAAGCAGGATGAAAAGTTGAAAACATGCAGAATAATTTAGGCAGAGTGTGAGATTTATGAACTGATAAATTAGATAACTTCTTCCAGGTCTTCTCTTTACCTAAACATGGACTTGAGAAATGGGTATTCTTTGCTCATCCCAATATATATATTATTATATAAAATAAATTGAATATAAACACCCCTGCCCTGTTAGCAGTCTTAAGGGCTATTTACAGAGCCAGTCTTTGAGTTGCTTTGGTGACATCCAGTTTGAATGGAAGAAATGGATAATTCCTATAACTATCATCCATTACTAATTTAAGCAATAATAGAATTACATGTGAGAGTTTATTCAGAAAAGATAAGTATCGAGGTCTGTTGAATTAGATCACTCAACAGTGAGAACAGTGTTTTGATAGTAGATACACAGAAGTGAGGCTTGTCTTCCTATTAATAACATAATACAATCTAATTCATTCTCTCATCATTCTTTTGTTGTCATTGCTGATTTTGTAGAGAGCTCTATGAAGCATTCTGTATGTTTTATTTCAATTGTTTGAAGATTGTCCTATTGGAAATGCTGAGTTGCTTACACTGACTAAGAAGGAAGAACTTCAGGTATTTTCCAGGACATGAGAGAAGGAGATTGAATGATTTGAATGCAAGAAGAAATAGAACAGTTGAAGACAAGGCAGTTGGCCCATACAAAGTACTCTTAATTGAAATTGAAGCACTGAGATTAGTCAATACAAAAAGCACATAATTAGTCTTTACATAGTTTCTTCTTTATGTATATGGACTGTTTATTAAATGTCCTGGTCAAATAAATTACGCATATTAATCCTTGTTAAATGAAATTTATATATGTAAGTTTTCTGAGAAGAAGTAAGGTTGTATAAAATATAAGTATTATAATTATTTTGACATTAATATTAGCTGTATGCATGTACATTTATGGATATTTTAAATTTTAAAGTACAAAGTTTCCCATCTTAAAAGTTCATGCTCTAAGCACATAAACAAGTTATTTCACATATTATAGGCAGTAATGACTAACAGTAATGGCATAACATTGAAGGTGGTATAAAAGATTCATTTAAGAAAATTTGCAAATATGAAAGTATGATAGAAATATTAGTAGTATATCATTGAAATAAAAAACAAATAACTTATATATAGATAATATGACTATAAATATCTATATTTTGGGGCTCCTGGCTGACTCAGGATGTGACTCTTGATCTCAGGGTCATGACTTTGAGCTGTGTTAGATGTGGAGGTTAATAAAAAAATTAATTAAAAATTTAAAAATATATCTTTATTGATCCTATTCTTGAGGAAACTATCACTGTTTGACTTAAGAAATATAAATATGTTATTTTCTAAGAGAAAATTAGAATGATTGGCTAATATGTTTTGGGGTGATTTGTTCCTGGTATTTATTAGTAAAGTTTTTCCCAAAAGTAATGAGTTAGAAATCTGAGAATAAATTTCATAGTAAAAACCCTTTCTTACCAAAGGCTCCTGAACAAGTTTTATATGGTAGCCCAGATGTAAGATTTTTCTAATTCTATTCATCTGCTTTCCACCCCTTATTTTCCCCTGAACATGTATTTTTTTCCTTGAGTATCAAGTTTTTTAAAACTTCTACTATTTAGAATACTTCTTACCAGAATAAAGCAATTAGAAATAATTACTAATTTGATGAAAACTATAAATATTTTAGGATGCTAAGTTAAGAATTATTGTGTCTCGGGAAGCCTGGGTGGCTCAGTGGGTTAAAGCCTCTGCCTTCGGCTTGGGTCGTGAAACCAGGGTCCTGGGATAGAGTCCCACATCGGGCTCTCTGCTCAGCGGGGAGCCTGCTTCCTCCTCCCTCTCTCTGCCTGCCTCTCTGATTACTTGTGATTTCTATCGAAGAAATAAATAAAAAATCTTTAAAAAAAAGAATTATTGCGTCTCATTAACTTATTCAATTGTATTAATTATATTTGCATAAATATGAAAAAATAAGAATAAGGAAAACATAGTTGGAAAGCATTAAGTGCAGCTGTATATTTAACACAAGCCTTTTTTAATGGTTATTTCTAGTCCAAGTGAGAAATATTTAATAAATAAATAACACTATGCACAGGAAATATTTTAATAATTAAATTATTTTTCCCTATGCTTACAAGTGATTTTTTTTCTGGCTTTCTAAAAAAATTTTAAGAGAACCAAAAAATTATGAAAATACAATCCCAGCTCTGTAGCTCAAAGTGATGAGGATGTTATGTTTGTTTGTTTTTTAAAGATTTTATTTATTTATTTGACAGAGAAATAGAGAGCACTGGTTGGCAGAGCAGCAGGCAGAGGGAGAGGGAGAAGCAGGCTCTCTGCTAGGCAGGGAGCCCAATGTGGGGCTCTATCCCAGGACGCTGGATCACCACCTAAGCCAAAGACAACTTCTTAACCAACTCAACCACCAAGTGCCCCGCATGTTATGTTTTTAAGGGAAACATGAATAAATAGCTTTTTAGTTTGCACTCTAAGCATTAGTTGATGCTCTAATTCTAACATTTGAATCATATTAATTATATCTTTGCTAGATCTAATTTTTCAGGAAGGGTATAATTAAAACCAATATATTCCTCTAATGTTCTCATGTTGTTTTTAATGTATAGAATAGGAACTCTTATGGACGGAATGGCGTGTCCTTCAAAATTCATATAAACCCTACTTTCCAGGTGATAGAATCTAGAAGTAGAGCTTATGGAAAGAGCTTGCTTCTTCCTGCTGTCTGCTGTGTGAGGATATAAGAAGTCAGCAATCTGCAACCTGGAGGAGGGTCCTCACCAGATCTTGACTATGCTGGCTCCTTGATGATGCTCCCAGCTTCAAGAAATGTGAAAAATAAATTTCTGTTGTTTATAAGCCTTAGATACTATATGTATACTTAGATACTTAGATACTCAGTCTTAGATACTATTTTTATAGCAGTCAGAACTATGATAGGGCCTTTTAAAAGTAATTTTCTTGGGGCACCTGGATGGCTCAGCGGTTAAGTATCATGACCTTCGGCTGAGGTCATGACTGCAAGGTTCTGGGATTGAGCCCCGTGTCAGGCTCCCTGCTCAGCAGCAAGTCTGTTTCGCTCCCTCTGCCCTTCTGCCCGCTTGTGCTCTCTTTCTCTCAAATAATTTTTTTTAAGTAGTACTCTTTCAAAGTATTCAAATAAAGGGTTAGCAACTCATTCAATTCAAACATTGCCTTAGGGGCGCCTGGATGGCTCAGTTGGTTAGGCAGCTGCCTTCAGTTCAGGTCATGATCCCAGCGTCCTGGGATCGAGTCCCACATCGGGCTCCTTGCTCAGCAGGGAGCCTGCTTCTCCCTCTGACTCTGCCTGCCACTCTGTCTGCCTGTGCTCACTCTCTCGCTCTCTCTCTCTGACACACACACACACACACACACACACACACAAAGAAAGAAAAGAAAAGAAACATTGCCTTAATCACTATTTATCTTTTATTTTATTTTAAGATTTTATTTATTTTTTTGACAGAGAGATCACAAGTAGGCAGAGAGGCAGGCAGAGAGAGAGGAGGAAGCAGGCTCCCTGCTGAGCAGAGAGCCCAATGCAGCACCCAATCCCAGGACCCTGAGATCATGACCTGAGGCTTAACCCACTGAGCCACCCAGGTGCCCACTATTTATCTTTTAATTGTGTCTTCCTGGCTTGATCACTTAGTTACTGTGTGGCCTTCAACAAATTGCATTCCCTGTTCCTCAGTCACCTCATTTAGACAATATTTTAGACCAACAGGAGTTTAAGAGGTTGGGTACAAAGCTTGATTGCTGCGCAAATAGCCTGTGAACTCATAGGTAACTTTACTGGGTGTATATGTGTGTGTGTGCACGTGCCTGTGTGCATGTGTGTCTTACACATAAGTGTTGGGGCACTTTGTGGGGACTTGCCTAACACACACTTAAAAGAGTTTGTCTTCTGTAAGGCAAGATTACATAATACCCTGTATTTTGGGGATGTTTAAGTTCCTTAAAATGCTCTTGTGATCTCAGCAGATGCTTTTGCTGTTGCTAGAATTGAATTGTAGAAAATCATGTGACACAATAAACTTGTGCTCCATGAACCAAAACTTACAGGTTTGCTTAAATGGAATTTTAAAAACTGATAAGAATTGAAATAGTGATTTTGTGAAGAAAAGAGACCAAACAAATAGTTTTTATTGGATCTCATTAATTACATTTTAGGAGAGTTTTCAGTTCTGGAGGTCTTTTATATAGCCATATACATTAAATACATTGTGTGTGTAGTATCAGCGAAGTTTTCCTCAAACCTAATGTTAGGTGATGTGAATTTTGAATGAAGATCATCTTTCAAAATGTCAACCATAATAATACAGAAAAACAAAATTCTTCAAAGTTGGGAAGTGCCACACTGCTAATGTTCATAGTGTTAATACTGAGAATAGATTTATTTGTTAATTTTATCCTGTTTTTTGCTTCTTCATTACTTACCCAACCTCTGGGACCCCATAGAAAGATATTTTTCAAATATATGGTTGACAAATAGCTAAATCATTTATGACAGTAACTGATGGGCAGAGAAATGAAAAGGTAAGAGAACACTCATTTCCAGAAACTGTTGTAGCAAAATAATGTTATTGTAGTATCTCAAAATGTAAGAAAACCACTGCTATCATTAGAATCCTGTATTTTTTTTTATTTTATTTTTTTATTTTATTTATTTGATAGAGAGAGATCACAAGCAGGCAGAGAGGCAGGCAGAGAGAGGGGGGAAGAAGCAGGCTCCCTGCTGAGCAGAGAGCCCCATGCGGGGCTCGATCCCAGGACCCTGAGACCGTGACCCGAGCCGAAGGCAGAGGCTTTAACCCACTGAGCCACCCAGGCGCCCCAGAATCCTGTATTATTTTAAATGCATAATGATACATATTTTCCAAATATGCTTGGCAAATGGAATTTCGGAGCACTTTCTGATTTTTAACTCAACTTCTAAATTTTCATGAATTGAGTAAGTGTTTTAAAAACAGACCCTAAGTAAGCATGTATGGTAATATAGTATTTTCTGATGCTTTCAAGGAAATTTGATTAGCAGTTGCTTCATGCTGGTTTTAATAAAACATTACATTCAAAGCAGATGTGCTTTTCAATAATCCTAAATTTAAATTCTTTCAGTACTTTTTTCTTCTGAAGTATGTGTGTTGTTTTCAAAAGCATTCAATTCTATATCAATAAAAATATTTAAATGCATAAGTTAAAGAGCATTCCTTTTAAATAAGCATTCTAAACTACTATGAAGCTAAATTTGAATGTGAATTGCTGTACCTTTGAAGAATAGCTATATCATTAATCTGTAATCAGTCATTGACATATTCATTTGTTCAAGAGACCAGCTGTTGGTAGGGCAATTTTCATAAAATTAAGAAATCAATGTTATAACCATATGCAGTATTTGATTTGATGCAGAGGGGAATTAGTAATAAAACTGAGTGTAGTACTTCATAAAGAGATGACATTCACATAACCTTAACCCTTTGCACAAATAAATCTGAAATAAAAAATGTCTTATACCAAGAAATAGTTTTCTTCACCTTCCAACATATGTTCTGAAAGTTCTTTATGTTTTGTAGATAAATAATATAAAAAAATAACTGCAAGAAAAAAATTGACCTAATAAGTATCATGTCCTTAATATGAGTATCTATGACTTGATTAAATTAAATCCAGCAATAATTTATAAATAAAATTCCATATCGCAGTTCATTTTGAGATAAGATAAATAATTACCACAATAAAAAGATAGGAGTTGATACAGATACTAAATCTAATGACTTGAGTATGTGTAAAATATAAGTTTATTCATATAATTTAATTTATGCAATCCAAAAATAAATTATTTATATCAAAAGAAAAGTTATTTAGAATTAGTGATATTTTGATAATCGAAGCTATCAACACAGAATAATAAATTATCATAATATGTTTGTATAGAAGATAAACACAAATAATATACAAAATTATTTTTTTAAAAGATTTTATTTATTTATTTGTCAGAGAAAGAGACAGAGAGAGAGAGCACAAGCAGGGAGAGAAGCAGCAGAGGCAGAAGCAGGCTGCTCACCGAGCAAGGAGCCTGATGTGGAACTTGATCCCAGGACCCTGGGATCATGACCTGAACCAAAGGCAGATGCTTAACAACTGAGCTACCCAGGCACTCTGCAAAATTACTTTTACTGGTTATTTTCAATATCTTCTTTGAAGAAGTCAATCAGATGACTTCTAAAAAAAACTTATTGTGTGCATACAATTTAATAAGAGGTATGAATACATACTCACACATTTATAAAAGGGTTTAAAATTACATTTGAAAATTTAATCTGGTAGGAAAATGTGATCACAGAATTAAGATATAATTAGAATGATGGAATTACATTGCTCATTTAAAAAAAAACTCTACAATGTTGAGTATTTGATTAAAAATCAATTCTTTATGGAAAGAAAAGCCTGTTCGAATAGTTTGCATGTTGAATAACAAAGAAAACATTTTCGATTCAGGTTTCTAAATTGTGTTTTCAGAGTTCTGCACTAAAATCTTTAATGGAAACACTTTGCTACTTCTATTTATAAGGATACACAAAACGTCAAAGTTTTAAAGTGAGGATGAGTCCCTCTTGTACTTATCCCATAACCTCTATCCCAGCCACATGCAACTCTATCAGTGAGACCACTGAGCAGGTCTTGGACTAGCTGGAGCAGAAAAATATCAAGACTCACATAGTCACATACTGTATCTTCTGTTTACAGACTTTTATAGTTTTTTTGTACTGTGGAAAACTTAAGGAGAACAATCACAGAGGAAGAAAAATCTGGTGCCTAATCATAAATATATTTTTCCAAATTCCCTAAACCTTAGCTATAACCCTGTAATTTTGCAACTTCAGTTTTCTTATTAGTACAGTGATGGTAAAATGAAACAAATAAGCAAACAAAAACATAGCTGCAAATATTTTTACATTCTTTTTGGGGAACTATGGGGTCTGGATTACTATGGCTTTCATCAACAGACTTTGGTTTTTCGAGTTCCAACAGTCTTCTACATTCCCCTCAAATGTAAAACCTATAAGATAAGAGATATTTTCTATCTTGCCTCACAGCTATGTATACAGTAATAAGAATAGCAACTGAAAAAGGTTTTAGACTGAAAATTTCTTGAATCAATAAATAAGCAAATGTATGAAGATCATAGATTGGCTCTCTATAAGAAAGCTTTTTCTCTCTTGTTAATTAAGTGTCTTTTTTGATATATACGATTCCTACAAAAAAGTCCAAATGCACCTACTAACTTTAAACCAGAATAAATGCCCATTACGACATTGTATTCTTTTAATAACTATTATAGATTTAAAAATCTCTATTTTCAATGATGTTCATTATAAAAATATTCATAAAGTAAGATATATTGTTTTGTTTTATACATTACTCAAAGTAATTTTATTTAAATGCAGGAATTTTAAAGTATATCGGACTTTGATTTTCTTTTAATAGACATCAGGAGCTCGGCTGATCTGGAGAAGAGCCTAGCTGCCAGGAGTCATAGTAGCCAGTTAAAGCAGCAGTCGGAAATTAAGGAGGTAAGACTTGAATCACTTACTGCAATGGTATAAGCAAGACGCTAAAGCTGGAGAAAGGTCAACAATCCCCTTGCATTGAATGACGTACTGAAGGTCAGTTGGATCAGAACATAGTTTCCCTTCTGAGGGAACCCTGAACAAAAGGACCCAGCAATTTTAGGCTGACTTGGAGAGAGTCCAAGTCAAGGAGTCTAAGGGACTTGAAGATAGCAGAGTGACACAATGCAGGAAGGTTGAGAGTGGAAAAGTGGTAAAAAGTATCTTCAAGATTTCCCCCTTTTTTCCCATAAGGACGTCTTCCCAGAGGTGCCAGAAGACCTCTCTCTGGGGGGCACTTGAGTGGCTCAGTCCTTAAGCATCTGCCTTCAGCTCAGGACATGATCCCAGGGTCCTGGGATTGAGCCCTGTATCCTGCTCCCTGCTCAGCAGAGAGCCTGCTTCTGCCTCTCCCTCTGCTGCTCCCCCTGCTTGTACTCTCTCACTCTGTCAAATACATAAATAAAATATTAAACAAAACAAAACAAAACAAAACAAAACAAAACAAAATCTCTCTGGCCAAACCTCAGATAGAGACCTAGAGAGGAAGATACATTAGGAATGAGGGAATGAAGCCTAGGGTTTGAAATATATTAAGAGAATGATCTTCCAGAAGACCTTAAGGGAATTGCCTGCTAAGTGTGGAGTCAGAAGGAAATAAATATTGTATCATCCTTAATATTGAAAATTGACTAACATTTACTGAGCCGTTGCTAGTACTAAGTTTCACAAATATTATTTTTTGCTTTCATTGAATTGAATCCTCATTACAATCACACTGAGTGGGTCCTACATCCGTCTGAATCTTGAAACGAGTAAAATGCAGCTGAGAATGGTCGAGGTACATGTACTAGTCTATACACTGGAAAAAGGTTGAAGCCATTTATACCATTTCTGTCAGTGTTCAGTAATATTTTATCACTACAGATCTGTTCGGGCACAAGACACTCAAAATGATAGATAATCCAGGACAATGTCAATAGCAGCTGTGCACCTATTTCTCTCACTTTGTTTGCACTTTGTTCTGCTGTCCAGAGACCTCTCTTGTACTGACAGGAAATAGCAAGCATACAGTTCAGGGGGATACTTTGTCATGATAAGAAAATGATTATATCAGATTTTATGGTTGATACCCGTTCATCGACTTTCTGCTGCAAATTTTCTTCTGCTGCAATTTTAATGTAGATTTTTGGTTGAATTTAGAGTATTTATTTCCATCATATGATAATAATTCTGTCCTATAGTGAAATATAATTTGGAATTGTATTTATTATTATGGGGTGGATCCTAAAAGAGACAAAGATGTCCCTTTTGGTGGTGAGATAACTGATGGAAGCGTGTGATCCATTTTCCTTCTTGCACCTTTGCATTGATGAAAGTAGACACTGGATATAGAAAAAAAATGAGCGATACATTATTTGTGCTTTCAAGTAGCTTAACATGTAAAGAAGTAAATAGGCATGTTGCTAAGCAAGTATAAGAGGAGTAAATAATAAAACAATAGCGGGATACTGTTGAAACAAATAGGTTAGAAACCAACCCATAACTAGGGAAACATGGAATTTTTGACCAAATTATCAGCATGAAGCCTCTGCAAATGCTTAAAAAGGGAAAAAGCACAATCAGTTTGGGGTTTTTTTTTTTTTTTTTTTTTTTTTTTTAGTCACTTTGGGTGCAAGATAAAGAATGCTTTGGTGAAAGGTAAAACTGGGAGCAGAACGATTAATAGGTTCCAGTAATAATTTAAATGAGTGAGAGTGACTAACTGAAGGTAGGTATAGATAATGTAAAGAAATTTGATGGATTTGGATGATATTAAGATACTTGGTTATTGAAATAGAGATGATATGGTGATCAAGAATAATTATCATGTTGTCTTAATCCCTTTAGGCTGTCACATGAAATACCATAGCCTGGGTGACTTCTGAACACCAGTCTTTTTCCACACTTCTAGAATCTGTAAAGTACAAAATCAAGGTTTATGGCAGATTCAGTGTCTAGTGAGATCCCACTCTTAGTTCCTAGATGTCTGTCTTCCTGTCTGTTTTCACATGGCAACAAGGGTGAGGGGTCATTCTAGGGTTTCTTTTATAAGGTCATTAATTTCATACATAAGGGCTCTGACCTCATGATCTAATCATTTACCCATGACCCCATTTCCAGATACTATCACATTGGGGATTAAGTTTCAACATAAGAATTTTGAGGGGACACAAACATTCAGTGGTAGGATTTTTGGTTCTGACAACGGAGTGATACTGGCTCCATGTACTGATATGAGGCCCACAGGAAGAACTGAAATTTAGTGGTGAGACAGAACTTCCTCCTATACATATAATATTTGAAGTCCTTCTGGTACCCCCAGTACCACTCCATTATGTGGTACTCAAGAAAGATTTGAGGTGGTGAAACATGGAATGAATAGCAAGCAGTGTCCTACACTTAACTCTTTAGAAGTGTTCCAAATGATTTAAACTTCAAAATTATACCAAATTTCAAAGCGATCTACCACCAAATACAAAACCCTAGGACAAACTAACATTTACCTTAAGCATGCACTGTTATGACAAGAGGGTGAACATGGTAGGATGAAATGCCTGTAAAATGTTTATCTTTATACTGAAATACCATTTCATTTCATATCACAGAGAGGCCATTGGTTGGCCCCCTGAAACCCAACTATAAAATACAAAAAATTTAAATTCTGAGTGTCATGGTCCAGAAAGGAGTAAAACCAATCAATCAACCAACAAACTAATAAAAAAAGAGAGGGGCACTTATGGAAAAACTTCATTTATTCCATAAAACTGTTGAAAGTGAGATGAAACATGTATGTGTATTGAGATCATGATATTTAATAGAAATGTTCAAAACTAATTGTGAAGAAATAGAAAGAAGAAAAAAGCTAATGTGCTCATGTAGATAAATAACTATTTGAAACCAAAGTTGTGAGTTTGGGCAGAAATTATAGAAAGGGAGACACATTTTAAGTTTTTTTCCCCCTGAATTCTCAAACAATGTAATATCTTTATTCGGTTATTGTTATTATAATTGTTATATAATTGTTATTGTAATTCAAAGTATTTTGAATGAGGATTCCACTCAGGACGTGACAATTTGCAAAATAAGCATATTAAAACATTAAGTTTGAAAAGAAGAGAGGACTAATAAATGAAACATTGAAGAAAACCACATTGCTGATTTAGGGCATATGACACCTAAATATCAGAGAGATACTACTAGCTGGTGTGTGTGTGTGTGTGCGTGTGCGTGTGTGTGTGTGTGTGTACATGTGTGTGCATGTGTGCATTCACACATATACCCAAGCGTTTTTGTTTGCCCTGATCATCATGGCTTTAATCACGATTTAATATTCAATATCGGTATGTCTCATTTTCCATTAGTGCTGTTTTTCTAGAATATCATTATATACTCTTCTGTTTCTTATTGTCATTTTTAGTCATTACTATATGTCTCAATGTTTATTCCTTACTTGACTTAAATTTTCATAAAACTCCAACTAACAACTCTGTATTTCACATTTTTATCAAGTGAAACAGATAGACAATCTGATGGACCATAAAATTGGACCAGAAATTTTTTAAGAAAGTTTTATTTATTTGTTTTAGAGAAAGATGGCAGGAGGGGCAAAAGGAGGTGCAGAGAGAGAAAGCACGAGTGGGGTATGGTGAGGAGCAAAAGGAGAGAAAGAATCTTTTTTTTTTTTTTAAAGATTTTATTTATTTATTTGACAGAGATCACAATTAGGCAGAGAGGCAGGCAGAGAGAGAGAGGGGTAAGCAGGCTCCCTGCAGAGTAGAGAGCCCCTTGATCCCAAGACCCTGAGATCATGACCTGAGACAAAGGCAGAGGCTTTAAACCCACTGAGCCACCCAGGCGTCCTGAGAGAAAGAATGTTAAGCAGGCTCCACACCCAGAGTGAAGCCCGAGGTGGGGCTCGAACTCACAACCTTGAGATCACTATCTGAGCCAAAACTAAGAGTCAGATGCTTAACTGACTGAATCACCCAGGCGCCCCGTAATAGATTTGTTTTTTTAATACACTAGGATTGAAAGAAAACATTGTTTATATCTATAAATCATAAAGTGCAACTCCAAATAACATACATGTCAGAGAAGAAATCCCATATGGTAATAGAGAGTATTATGAATATATTTTGAATGGAATAATAATGAAAACAATATATCAAAATTGGGGAAGGTATAGCTATAGCAATGCTTAAAGGAAGATCTTAGATTTACTTATTACATTAGAAAAGGAATATATTTATATGTTTAAAATCAGTGATCTAACTTTCCAACAAAGGATTACAAAACACGTAAAGTAAGTTAAATTCAAAAAAAGGAGAAGAAAAAATTATCAAGCAAAAAATAAAGAAAAAATCAGAAATATGTCCTTTAAATAAATTA
This sequence comes from Enhydra lutris kenyoni, assembly GCF_002288905.1. NCBI lineage: Eukaryota > Metazoa > Chordata > Mammalia > Carnivora > Mustelidae > Enhydra > Enhydra lutris. The sequence goes on along the minus strand of NW_019154109.1, from coordinate 15,953,543 downwards.
ATAAAATGTATAAAGAAATGAAAAAACTGGGGCGCCTGGGTGACTCAGTGGGTTAAACCCTCTGCCTTCAGCTCAGGTAGTAATCCCGGGATCCTGGGTTCCAGCCCTGCATCGGGCTCTCTGCTCAGCAGGGAGCCTGCTTCCTCTTCTCTCTCTCTCTCTCTCTTTGCCTGACTCTCTGCCTACTTGTGATCTCTGTCTGTCAAATAAATACATAAAAAATCTAAAAAAAAAAAAAGAAATGAAATGAAAAAACTGATCAAGAATAGTAGAATAGAACAGGAAAAATACAAATTATAATACAAATTATAATAGGTATTTTAAATTTTCATTTTGATATTCCCTCAAGATCTTAATATACAGACCTTTATTTCATCAGTTTGTTTGTTTATTTGAAACTCTGGGTTTATAATTTTTATTTCATTTGGAAAAGCTAGGTCATTATTTCCTCAAGTATTTTTTGTGTCTTTTCCTTGTTCTTCTCTCTTTCTGGAATATTAATTACACATACCATTTAGATTAGGTTAGACCATTTACGCTTTTTCTTTCTTCATGTTTCAAAACTTTTTATTTGCATATTAAAAATTTGTGCATTCCCATCATTAAAATCCTTTGAACAACAACAACAACAAAAATGGTGTTCTGATTACACTGCATTTTATAGCCTGTGGGACACCTTGGACCAGCTTGATTTTTACTCTAGAATTCCCTCCCTTCCACCCAGCTTCTTCCTTTGCCAACATGCAAGTTCTTTTTCTTCCCTGTCAGCCAGATAGGCTGATGGGGGAGGTGGCACTGCCTTCCTTGTCCACAGCTCTGGATTCGTTGACTTGAATTCTTCGACAGTCACTTACATTCGATCCAACCTCTTTGAACCTTACAAAGTAAAACATCTGAAAGAAGTAAATAAAGAAGGCGATGCTGTGGAATATACCGGTGGCACACTCGTTTCTTTTGAAGGTGGTGGATTTTTTCTCTCACATTTTTGTCTTCAAGTTTTGGCTTATCAAATTTCTCCATCTCAGCCATGTTGGGTTTGTCGACACGCTTGCGAAGGAGTGGGAGCCAGGAATGCAGAGCCCTGAAGTTGTGCCTGCACAGTGGCCAGCACCCAGTGCCTGGATCATTTATTTTGTTTCAAATTTTACTTATGATTTTGATGTGGATTTAGACTACATTTTCAGTAGTTAAATATATTATTTAAAAAATTAAAAAAATAAATTTAAAAAATTATTTATCCATGATTTCCATAAAAATTGTGAAAAAAACTGGTGTTTTTTTTTTCTTTTAAAGTTGAAAAAAAAAACAAATTAAAAACAGTTACAGAGGTACATATAATCATGGCTATACCTATCTGCATGTATGTCTCCTGATATTTGTAATTTAATATTTATTGGGAAAATTAACTACATATTTACTTATACATTTTAAATATTAATTTCTCTAGATTTTGTTACCAATAAAGGAATATTTAAAGTTAAATATGTTGTTTAAAAAAAGGTTAACATAGATAATAGATTACAGTTTCACTTATCACCTTATTTTTTCCTTTCAATTAATTTTCACTTACTACTTACCACCATTTGTTTAATTTACTAAGTTGGCAAAAATTATGAGAATATTTTTAAGTTGTCATTAGTACTTTGTCAAAAACAGCAGATGCAAAAAAAAAGAATCAAACTGTGGTTATTACTCTGAAATAAGATTTTTTACAAAAATGGAATTTACTGTTTAAGATTTTGTAATATAAAATATAATTATACACGAATACCAATTTGAAAGCATTAGTGACTCCTGGCAACCTTGAAAATAAATTATTTTTCATTTTCTTCACCATAACCCAAAGAAAACCTGGGCACTGAAATAAAATAATGGAATGTGATGCCTGTTAAAACTATAAACAGACCTGGCCTATTTTTCCTCTTTTCTGTAACAATAAATTATCATTAGAAGAGTTGCTGTAGGCATGGTATCATTCTTAACAGAATCTTAGAACAGAAAAGAACTCATGCTCTGCACCTTTGACATTATAGGGTGGACTATTTTTATTTTACATGAACTGAGAGTAAACTGTATTTTTTCCCAGGGAATACTTCAATTTTAGTTTTGAAAACTGTGTATAAAGATTACGAATTTAATGAAAATATTTACATAAATCAAGAAGCATTTAGTCAAGAGCAGAAATATTCTAGTAAACTGAATTATGACAATTTCAGAAAGAAAAGTTGAAGAGTGATTATATAGTCAATGTAGTTTCACTTTTGCTTTTACTAATGTGAAACAATTTTGCTGTATTATCAGTCATTTCTTTCTTTTATCAGTATTTTGCAAATAGATTATGAAATAAACATCATTTATAATTGTTTGACACTAGTATTTTTTCCTTGCATATATGTCTTTTTTATTTTCAAAATCAGCATGTGTACACATATTAATCAAGGAATATTTCTATATTACTACATTTAAGTATGTGTTATAATTTTTGATATTTTATTATTTGTGTTTAAGGTCTCATGTATTTTAATTGATGTTAAATTCTAATCAGGCAGTAGATTTATGACACTTTCTTAAAACACTTATTAGATCTCCTTAACCCAAAGGAGCTACACTAGAAAATTTTTATTCAAAGTAATTGGATTGGTAAAACATGATACAAAGATTTTCTAATGGTAAGCAGTAAGTGTTCCATTTGAACCTAAGACTTCATTTGCTGAGTAAGATATAATTTGCTGCCCTCAAAAAAAAAAAAAAAAAAAAAAGACAGAATATCTTCCATACTTTGATATAAAAGTTGGGAATTTATTCAGATTATTTTTCTGACTTGCTAGTTTTAAGGATTCAACAACCATTTGGTCCAGAACTCTATTTCTGAGAATTTATCTAAAGGAAATGAAATTACTATCCAAAAAAGGTATCTTACCCCCATGTTCATTGCAACATTATTTGCAATAGCTAAGACATGTAACAACGTAAGCGTTCACTGATGAATGAATATATAAAGAATATGTAAGATACACACACACACACACACACACACACACACAGGAATATTATTTAACCATTAAAAAGGGAAATACTGTCATTTGCGAAAGCATGGATAAATCTTGAGGGCATTATGCTAAATGAAATAAGTCAGACAGACAAATATTGTATGATCTAATTTTTGTGGAATCTAATGTAAAAAATGAACTCATGAGACACAGGAAGTGGATTGATGGTTGCCACAAGGGGTTCCTGGGAGTTGGAGAAATGAGAGAAAGAAGTCAAAGGTACAAACTTCCAGTTGTAAGATAAACAAGTCCTGGGGATATAATGTAGAGCATGATGATTATAGTTAATAATAATGTATTGTATTTTTGAAAATTGCTAAGAGAATAAATCTCAAAAAAGTTCTCATCACAAGGAAAAAAAAAGAAACTATGTAAGGTGATTGATGTTAATTAACCTTATTCTGGTAATCATTTTTCAATGTTTACATATATCAAATCATGATGTTGCATACCTAAAATTAATAAATTACATGTAAGTGTATATAAATAAAAAAGATTTGACTGCATAATGGTATGTGTTTATTTACCTGTATGTATATTTCAATCATATATAATTTTAGGACTTTGAATTCAACAGTGGATAAGACAATGTGGTGCAGGTTGTAAACATGATAGTCATATAATTCTAGATTATGCTGTAATAATTTATAAAGTAGAACTTGAAAATTGATTTTAATTTATTGTTTGATATAAAATATATGTTATATAAATATTTATGAAGATGTTTTTAAGTGTTAAGGAAATTTACTAATAGTGGTCCTAAAACAAGAACATTTTTTCTCTAATCAAATGACTATATATTAAACCCTTCATCACATTCAACACAGAATAAAAAGAGATGTTTTAAGCAATCTTTTAAGGAATATATTGTTTTATCTTCTCATAATGCTACTGCAAGAAACAAATGATACACTGAAGATAGTTTTAAATCAGCTGCCTGTGCTCTATTGCTTTCCCTTCACAGGTAATTGATGTTAAAATTTTTAACATTGTTGGGCTTGATATAATAAACAAAAAACAGTATTCTAAAGTCACAGTGTTTTAAAATCCTAAACTATTAGAATGATCATAAAACAGATGCACATTTTTCTGTCCCTTTCTGAGAATTACACAATGTTAAATTGTGATTTTTCTTTATCACTAAAATTGAAGTTCTCTCATATAACAATTCAATCATTGATCTTAATGAAATATATAATTCTGATTGTTTGAATGACTAACATAATTATCTTTTACTCTCCTCAACTATACTCTTTAGGGATCCATTCCATCACCTATTTAAAATCACTATATGCCTTTTTAAATCAGTTAGAAATATGTGGAGGAAATTATATGAAAAAGTAAAATTCAGAAAATACAATCCTTAGCAAATTTATAGACCTAAAAATATATTAGTATTGACTAACTCCATTCAAGGGGAGAGAACAGAATACTTTTGGATTAAATTATGAGCTTCCCCCTTGAGAAATAAAGTTAGATGGGCATTTGCAATATTGTACATTGTATAATATTGTATGTAACATTGAAATGGCTATTTGTTTCAAATGGTGCTATGGTAATCCTACAGGTTAGAGCTGGGGAATTAAAAGGGAACTGATCTTATTTATTTAAAATTTTAAAGTCCTGGAGATATCCTTGACTGTGTATGTATTTTTTTTTTCCTCAGCATAACAGTATTCATTGTTTTTGCACCACACCCAGTGCTCCATGCAATCCGTGCCCTCTCTAATACCCACCACCTGGTTCCCCCAACCTCCCACCCCCTGCCCCTTCAAACCCTTCAGATTGTTTTTCAGAGTCCATAGTCTATGTCTTTTAAATAGAATGCTATTAATTATCTACAGTTTAAAAGGAATTTTCAACTTTTCATAAAGAGGGAGTAAAAGGGCCAGGTTTACCTGCTGCCAGAAATAACAAGACAAGACAAATACATGAAACAACCATTTTTCAAGACACTGGACAACAGGCAACACAGGACAGTAATTCCTGAAAGAGAGGAAACATACAAAATAAACTTAAGATTGCCCCAATTTGCAGCATGAGAGAGACTCTAGGTTGTGGAATTGGTAGGAGGACCTCAGGTACAACCTGGAGATACCACGTGTTGAAGAGATTGAGCTGAGAGAACAAGGAGACCAAGGCTGGTAGAACTCTCAGGACAGACAACCAGACAGAAGTGAGCTGTACAGAGCGAGAGCTTCCGAGATCTACAGTCCCTCCCCTTAGTATTCAGCAGAGCTCAGATTGATGTATGGTACAGATTCACTGGAGAAATGAATGATTTCAAGAATTATGTAAGACCCGATAAATAAACCATCTGACATGATTAAAGATAATGGTGTCTGACATTCACACAGACATGCCTGTGAATGTTGTCAGTTTCTACCAGCCAAACTGGAATACCTCATAATTCACAGAATACTGACCTTGCTTCAGTAGTGGGAGATAATTACATGCACATGAACTGCTGCTCTGAGAATATGAAGCCATGTCATTACTGGGAAACAGTTTAAAATCCCATATCTTATAAAGCACTATTATGCAGAATCTACTAACAATGCTTAAATTCGACAATGGGAAAATGTTTTATCAAAAATGTGCAAAATATTTGGGCAGACACTTCAACAAAGAAGATGTATGGATAACTAATAAGTACATGAAAAGCTACCTGATTTTTTTTTTATTATTATTACTTTTTTTTCCGGCAAGGAAACAAATGTTGAAACCACTAAGAAATACTACTGTGAGCCAAGTAGAATGGTTAAAATTAAAAGATCGACCGTAACTAGTTCTGAAGAGGATCATCCAATTCACAATCTTATTTGACCCCAAAACTATCAAGAGGTTTTCATTCACTCAAGTTTATTTCCTACTCATATCTAGTCTTGAATATATTATTCTAATGTGCAGTTCACTTGGGAATCTCTAACTTTTTTCTCAATCCAATTTTACTATTAGTTCTAGAACCTGACCTATATGACTTCCTACTAATTTTGTTTTGCAGAACTTCTATGCATCTATCAATACTTTAATAGTAAATTTTAAGTAGATGCATGAAGAATTCATAGCGTAGTGCCAGGTAAAGCTTGAAGACCATCTTTCCCTTTATTTCATATAAGATTTTTGAAATTATATTAAAAAAAAGACAATCTTGGCTTAAATTAAGATAATTGTGCATAAAATTTTACAATCAAACAAAAATACTTTATGAATATGGCTCTATTATCCTCCTACTATATTGATCTCTTTAGTTTTGGTGGAGAGTCTGTCACTTCTTATGTTATTATGAAGATTCTTCTTGACTTCTCAGAGGCCTTTGATTCATGTTCCTTTATTTCAGATCCGTATGGAAGACTATAGATCATGCTCTAAAGAATCCCATTGCAAACAGAGGCTATAATTGACCTTAGTCTTTCAGGCAACCACTTATGACATTATAGTTTCTATCAGAACCCCCCCAAATCAGTATTTGTTCTTTCCTATCCTTCCTCAGAGTGTTTTCCTGGTTCACAGAACTATTTTTAAATTGTTTTAATGACTGGGAGAATAGTTTTGCTGAATGTATTAATTCTTATCAAATTTATAAGCTTAAAAATCTTCTCTAAAATGTAGTATCTAATTTTCAAAGTGAAATATATCTCTCTCAGATATGGGTCTGTCCCTATATATTCACTTGCCATTTTTATTATGTTAAAGGAAAATATCATCAATTTTTAATGAAACTGTGTATCTTCAAAATGATTTTAAAAATTTTCTCAGGCATAAGAGAATGGTTGAGTTTCATTCTTCTGCATATAGCTGTCCAGTTTTCCCAGCACCATTTATTGAAGAGACTGTCTTTTTTCCACTGTATATTTTTTCCTGTTTTGTTGAAGATTATTTGACCATAGAGTTGAGGGTCCATATCTGGGCTCTCTACTCTGTTCCACTGGTCTATGTGTCTGTTTTTATGCCAGTACCATGCTGTCTTGGTGATCACAGCTTTGTAGTAAAGCTTGAAATCAGGTAACGTGATGCCCCCAGTTTTATTTTTGTTTTTCAACATTTCCTTAGTGATTCGGGGTCTCTTCTGATTCCATACAAATTTTTAGATTATTTGCTCCAGTTCTTTGAAAAATACCAGTGGAATTTTGATCGGAATGGCATTAAAAGTATAGATTGCTCTAGGCAGTATAGACATTTTAACAATGTTTATTCTTCCAATCCAAGAGCATGGAATGGTCTTCCATCTTTTTGTGTCTTTTTCAATTTCTTTCATGAGTGTTCTGTAGTTCCTTGAGTACAGTTCCTTTACCCCTTTGGTTAGGTTTATTCCCAGGTATCTTATGGTTCTTAGGTGCTATAGTAAATGGAATCAATTCTCTAATTTCCCTTTCTGTGTTTTCATTGTTAGTGTATAAGAAAGCCACTGATTTCTGTACGTTGACTTTGTATCCTGCCACGTTACTGAATTGCTGTATGAGTTCTAGTAGTTTGGGGGGTGGAGTCTTTTGGGTTTTCCATATAAAGAATCATGTCATCAGCAAAGAAAGAGAGTTTGACTTCTTCATTGCCAATTTGTATACCTTTTATTTCTCTTAGTTGTCTGATTGCTGTTGCTAGGACTTCTAATACTATGTTGAACGAGAGTGGTGTGAGTGGGCATCCTAGTTGTGTTCCTGATCTCAATGGTTAGGCTGCAAGCTTTTTCCCATTGAGGATGATATTTGCTGTGGGTCTTCATAGATAGATTTTATGAAGTTCAGGAATGTTCCCTCTATCCTTATACTTTGAAGCGTTTTAATCAGGAACGGATGCTGGATTTTGTCAAATGCTTTTTCTGCATCAATTGAGAGGACCATGTGGTTCTTCTCTCTTCTCTTATTGATTTGTTCTATCACATTGATTGATTTGAAAACGTTGAACCATCCTTGTAGCCCAGGGATGAATCCCACCTGGTACACAAAGATAAACTCAAAATGGATAAAAGATATCAACGTGAGACAGGAATCCATCAGAATCCTAGAGGAGAACATAGGCAGTAATCTCTTCGATATCAGCCACAGCAACTTCTTTCAAGATATGTTTCCAAAGGCAAAGGAAACAAAAGCAAAGATGAACTTTTGGGACTTCATGAAGATCAAAAGCTTCTGCACAGCAAAGGAAACAGTCAAGAAAACAAAGAGGCAACCCACGGAATGGGAGAAGATATTTGCAAATGACAGTACAGACAAAAGGTTGATATCCAGGATCTATAAAGAACTCCTCAAACTCAACACACACAAAACAGATAATCATATAAAAAAATGGGCAGAAGATATGAACAGACACTTCTCCAATGAAGACATACAAATGGCTATCAGACACATGGAAAAATGTTCATCATCACTAGCCATCAGGGAGGTTCAGATCAAAACCACATTGAGACACCACCTTACACCAGTTAGAGTGGCCAAAATTAGCAAGACAGGAAACAACATGTGTTGGAGGGGATGTGGAGAAAGGGGAACCCTCTTCCACTGTTGGTGAGAATGCAAGTTGGTGCAGCCTCTTTGGAGAACAGTGTGGAGATTCCTCAAGAAATTAAAAATAGAGCTATGTATGGTAATATTACCTTCGTATGAACTTTGTAAAAAAGAGAAATTCATAAAGAGATAAAACAGGTCAGTGGTTGCCCTAGAACAAGGGTAAGAGTGGATATAGATAGCAAACAATAGAATGATAAGTTTTGGTTGATAAAAATCCTTCAAATCTGAATTGTTTTGATGATTGTACAACTTTATAAATTTAGTAAAATCATTGCATTGTACACTTAGAATAGATGCATTTTTCTGCATGTAAATTATATCTTAATAAAACTATTAAAATATCATGTGAACTCTGTCATTTTAGAAATTCACCAAGAACCACTCTGAAATCATGTACAATGAAATTGTGATACCTCATGTTTGATCCAGACACAATAAATAATATAAAAATTAGAAAAAGAAAAATCATGTAAAAGAAAAATTGGTGACCTGAATTCCTTAAGTTTTCACTAAATACAATTTGAAAAATATAATAATTCTAGTGAATACATTAAGAAAAAATTCCTTACAGTTTGCAATTTGGAAATTTTTAAAAAGATACAACCTAAAAGAAATACTTGCTAAAGATTTCTGTGGGTTTTGGAGATGGGAGATTTTTTACATTTCCTAGACTATATACACTGAGCACAAAGTTTCCTCTAGAAAACACAGCTAAAATATTTTCTACTCAGTTATGTACTGACATTACTAAATAGGCCATCTGAAAGTGAGTGTAAGTTAAATTGTAATTTTACAGTACAAGGATTGTAATCAAACTGCACTCAAGACTAAATGATCCTTTCTGCAATAAAATGTCAACTTTTAATATATGTTTAATAAAATTTTAAATAATAATATAATAACACCATTTGGATTTTTAGCTCACATTTTATTCATAGTGTGATATTTCCATAAAATGGACATGACAATCAATGCAACAGATTAGAGATTCCAGAAGTAAATCCACTCTATAGACATTGAATGAGACAAAGTGCAAAGGGTAAGGATAGTCTTTGCAACAAATTGTACTGGAACAACCAGATATCTGTGTGCTAACAAATGAACTCCACACTTTCTATTAAACTACACACACACACACACACACACACAAACGTCTTGACAATAACCAGAGATCCAATTTAAAAAACAAAAACAAACAAACAAAAAAAAAACTAATGGGGGCACCTGGGTGGCACAGTGGGTTAAAGCCTCTCTGCCTTTGGCTCAAGTCATGATCCCAGCATCCTGGGATCGAGCCCCTCATCGGGCTTCCTGCTCAGCAGTGAGTCTGCTTCCCCCTCTCTCTGCCTACTTGTGATCTCAAGTCTGTCAAATAAATAAATAAAACCTTTAAAAAAAACTAATAATTTAAAATTTGTAACATAAAGTATAGATAAAAAACTGAAAAGTGGAATTGTACAGCACTCTTTTAGAGGAGATAAAATAGGCAAACCAAAAACAAAACAAAACAAAACCCCACAATAAATGTTCTTCATAAAAATTAAAAACTTCATGGCTTTAAAAAGCACTGTTAAGAGAATGAAAAGACGCATACCCTTCTGGCAGAAAATATTTGCAAAACAGATTCTGATAAAGGTTTTGTATATAAAATACACAAAACAATCTTACAGCACAATAAGAAAGTCTAATTTAAAAAAATGGGCAAAAGAGTTAGGCAGTCATTTTACAAAGGAGATACAGATAGAAAATTAATCACATGAAAAGATGCTCAACATTAGTTATTATAGTAATGCAAATTAAAACAATACTATGAAATACCATAACTCACTCATTAGAATTGCTAAAGTTAAAAAGACTAAGAGGAGATTTGCTACTGAGGATGTTGAACTGGAGATCTCATATATTGTGGTAAGAATGCATCATTGCTCAGTTTCTTCGGAAAGCAGATTGTCAGTTTTTTCTAAAACTAAACATACTGTTCCGATACATTTTAGCAATCCCGCTGCTAAGTAGTTACACAAGAGAAATGAAAACATGTGTCTGAAATATGTTTTCTACATGAATGCTCATAGCACCTTTGATCCAAATAGTCAAAATCAAAAGCACTCTAAATGTTTTTTAGATAGAGACCAAAACATCTTAAGTGTTTAACATGGAGTGGAAAAAATCATTTAATGGAATACTCTAAAAATAGAAAAGAAACAAAACATTGATGTCATGATACAACACGGATGAATCTGTAGACTTATGCTAAGTGATAAAAGCCAGATACAAAAAGGCTCTGTAGACCGTGGCTCCTGTCATGTGACATTGTAGGACAGGCACAGTAGAAAGAGTGCTGGAGTGGGAAGGGACAAGTGATAAGAAGGGGCAAAAAGAACTTGTAGGAGTAATAAAATGCACATGCTTTGAATTTTGTGTTTACACTATTTAAATCTGTCCTACATCGCACTGCATATTTTTTAGCAATATTGCAAATCAAATGTAAATACATATACAGATAGGATTGTGATTTTTGAGAAACTATTCTGTTGAAATGCTGTTTGTTTGCTCTGTGATTTCTAGATCCTTGATTCTTGTCTTCACTTATAATGGGAAACCTCAGGTAATAAGATCATCTTTTAACACCGGAAGTGAGCTCTTGATCAGACATTACTAGGAAAAATAGAGTATTACAGGCATTCCTCTTGTCATTGTGCTTTGCTTTATTGTGTTTCTTAGATACTGTGTTTTTTTACAGAATGAAGCTTTGTGGTGACCCTGTGTCAAACAAGTTTATTGACGTGATTCTTCCATTTTCTCCACCTCCTCTGTGTCACATTTGGTAATTCTTGCAATATTTAAATTTTTTTATTATTATTCTTGTATTAGTCATGGTGATCTGTGATCAGGGATTTTTGATGATACTATTGTAATTGTTTTGGGGTCACTAACCACCCTGACAGAAGACAGTAAATTTAATCCATAAATGGAGTGTGTGTTCTAACTGCTCCATAGACCAGCTGGTCCCCTTTCTTTCTCCCTCTCCTTGGGCTGTCCTAGTCCCTGAGACCCAACAATACTGAAATTAAGCTAATTAATAATCCTACCATGACCTCTAGGTGCTTAAGTATAAGAGGCACATATGTGTCACTTTAAATCAAAAGCTACAAATGACAAAGCTTAATAAGGAAGACATGTCAATAGCTGAGATAGGCTGAAAGCTAGACGCCTTGCACCAAGCCAAATTGTGAATGTAAATGAAAGTTCTTGAAGAAAATTAAAAGTAATATTCTATGGAACACACAAATAATAAGAAAGAATGTCAAAGAACCCCTAACAGAGTAATGACACACCGAAAGAGGAACCGTGGGCTATTCTATACGGTACATGGTATCCTTTCAAAGACTAACTTAGGCAACATTCATAAATGTGTGGCTCCAGTTCTAATTCCTGGTAGTCTCTTTATAAAATGTGTTCCCCTCCCTCTTCTGTATAGACGTTACCACTACTTTAACCAAGTCTTTAACCAATGGATACTTTAACCAAGCTATAAAATCACTTGGAGACAAATGTGTAACTCAATCTGAAATAAACTCTATTCAAGACTCCTATCAGTAACAATTTCAAGGACAGTACATGTAACATGAAACCTGATGGACAGGAGACATCAGTTCTCTTTGAACAGTTATTTCATGATCATGAGAGTTTCTTTACTTATCTCTTATACAAGTCTCCCAAGTGATTGGCAACAAGACTGTGGAACTAAAGTGCCTATGAGCTGGGGATTTAAATGATGTGAAATAAAGTTTAATTAAAAGCAGAGAGACTGAATTATGTTGATACTTTGTAATAATGATGTAAGTAGAGAGATAGCACTGTATCAATTAGTTAAGTGAGCTTAATGTAATTGTTTTAGACCTGTTCCTAGGAGTGGAGACAGATAGGAAACCAGAATCTTTAACATCTTGATCTTAGCCAATCATGACTTTTGTAATTGAAAAAGATGAAACCTCTGGCTTGCTACCATTCTATTAGCAATGTGTTCTTTCTTGCTCTCTGGCATACTGTTCATGTGTTTTCCTTAGGGATCTTATCATATAATGATCTTTTATGAGAATCTGAGGTATATTGTGCAATACTTGAGAGCGTGAGTAATTTTATTCATCACAGTGTCTGTAACAGCCAGTACATTCTGGTACTTAATAGGATGCAATCAACCTGTGGACTGTGAATGGATGCAGGTGGGAAAAAAAAGAAAAATACATGGAAGTAATGAGCAGGAATGCTGTCTGAAGAAAGTATAACAACTACTTTTTGCATTGTAATGTTAAATGTTTATTGTGAATATATGTTTATATAAGCTCCCATGGAAGGTAATAATTACGTGACATAGGAACTACATGCATATTCTGATCAGTTAGGATGTATGGTTTCACATGCATATATAGAACTGATTTTATTATTTTATCCCTTAACTCAGATATTTTATGTCCTTTCTAGTTTCTTTAGCTAGATCTGCACTTTTTTTGTGTGTTAAATGTGTTAAAAACTAAATTACATTTTATACCTATGCCATCAGAGCTTGGTAGTTCACCTAATTTATACACACACATATTTGAAACAATATTTTAGGCATACGAATTCAGATTTCTGTATCTTCTTCATAATTCTTCTTTTATATAATTACACACTATTTTTACTTTTATTATTTATATAGATTTTTCACCTGAAATTCAATTTTTTTATTTTTAAATATTGCTTAAAAAGATTTAATATGTGAATATCTTATGAGACATAGTTTTCCATCTTTCATTACTTATTTTAAATATGAAATTACTGTAGGTGCTTAGTATTAGCATATAGATAAATTTTTATTTTCCCCATTTTGTTTTTATTTACCATGGTGTTACATTTTTTTCTTTTCAAATAACTCTAATGTGGATCAATTGTGCTTTTTAATCTGTCTTTTGCTGATTTTTAACATTATTATACAATAAATTATGTCATACAACATAATGTAAACAAGCTATGGAAATTTCAAAGAGATAGGGTAAATTAACCCATCTATATCAAGAAATAGAATGGTACCAGCTCCTTAGAAGCTAAAAAGATGTGCCTTTCTTATGTACATCCTTCCATCCTTTAAAAGTTAACACTGTCATGTTATTTTTTATTTTAAAAATTTCTTTTAATGTGTTACTACATATATACCTATCTCTTAAAAAAAAACAGTTTTATTTGCTTTGAACAATATATTATGGCCAGATGTCATATGCTTTTTCCTGTGCTTTGGTCCTTTTTATTTTCTGGTATTTTTAAGAATATTTTTTCACATAAATTTATAAGGATTTTGTATAATTTTCTTCATGATAACTTTCTTTTCCTCACCCCAGATTCACTGAGGTATAATTGACCAACAAATATTGTATATATATAAGGTATGCAACTTGATGTTTATATGTAATATAATATAATATAACATATTATAAATAATTATAAGCATATAATATAATATAAATAAATGTTTTATATAATATAAATATATGTATATATACATATTATATATGTAATATAATATAATATAATATAATAGTATAATGTTTACATCAAAGTCCTAAGAATAGTTGTTGCACCAAAGTAGTTTAAATTTATAAATTAAAAAACATAATTTTTATATTAAAATATTATATAACATAAAATTTAAAATGTAAAGTAACTAATTAAAAATAAGACACAAAGAGCATTTTAAGTTGTATAAGAACAAAATTTTACTACTTCTTCTGACTACAAAAAGTAAAATAATCCAAAATTAGAAGTGAGTAATTTGAAGTATAAGACAAAACCTTGAAAATCACTTAGACCTAATGATAAAAGAAAATAGATTCTTTTTTATGGTTTTAATGTGTGGAGGGAAATATATGATTTGGAACAGACACTTGCATTTTAAACTATGCATTAACCCATTCTCTAAAATAAATGATTCATTTGTCCTTGTTATTACTAATTTAGGGAGTGACTTTTTACTACTCATTGGAAAGACATTTGATTTGAAAATTACTGTTCTTATTTTTTTTATTCAAGCAAATTTGGGTTAAAGAATTCTTAGATAAGTATAATGTTTGATATGAAAAGTTTCTGAATAATACTTGACTTAAAAAAATCTCTCAATGTATAAACAGGATAAATTATTCAGAAGTGCCCTTGAGATATATCCATTGTTCTTCCTCCTTGGTGATTGCTTGCTGGCCCAAATCAGTATGTGTGATGACTATGCAGACAGCTGGCCAGTAAAAGAGATGATGGGCTCCAGCTGTGCTGAACAGCAAGGGAATTAAAAGATACTAAATGGAAATTCACTCATTCCCATGCCAAAATATTTTAAAAGCAGTGGTAGTGTGATCTGTTCTTATATGCATCAATGACACTGGTGAGTATATCTACTGGACGTCAGTCAAGCAATTCGATCTCCACAGGGTACAGCGTGTGCACACACAAAAAGCAAGTGCTCATAAAATTTACCAAAACATAAATCTAATCCGGGCGCCTGTATGTGAACCCTATGAATATTGCCTTAATCTGCACAGATTTCTATAACAAAATGCCATAAAGTGGGTAGCCTATAAAAAACAGAAATTCAGCAGATTCAATGTGTGATGAGGACCCACTTTTTATACTGTTACATGGGGAAGAGATGAAGGATCTTTCTGTGACCTCTCCTGGGGCACTAATCCCATCCATGAGGGCTCACCCTCATTGCCTACTGACCTCCTAAACTGACCTCCTTGGACGCGCCTCCAAACACCATCACATCAGGTATGAGGTTTCAAAATATGAATTTGGAGGTGAATACAAACATTCAGCCTATAAAAATTCTCAAATAGAAAATAAAATGTGAAGACTATTTAATAAACTGATACTATTGGGGCGCTTGGGTGGCTCAGTGGGTTAAAGCCTCTGCCTTCGGCTCAGGTCATGATCCCAGGGTCCTGGGATCGAGCCCTGCATCGGGCTCTCTGCTCGGCGGGGAGCCTGCTTCCTCCTCTCTCTGCCTGCCTCTCTGCCTACTTGTGATCTCTGTCAAATAAATAAATAAAATCTTAAAAAAAAAAACTGATACCATTAAGAACAAATCTATATTATTATATTGAATAAACTACTCTAAAAAAATAAAAGACTTATCATTTATATTCTCCCCCATAAAGAGTCATCTGGGAAAGTCTTTATTATTGGTCCTTTCTATTACATTAAAGAATGACACTTTTATTACTAAGCATTATTATTATTAGAGACATTTTGGTGATTCCCAGCTCTCAAACTGTGAAGCCTGAGCCGCTAATTATAACAACACAAGCTCCTGCATTCTTCAGTTCCTGCCCCATCTCTTATCAAGGCACAAGTGGTAAACTGTGCATAGTAATAATTGCCCCTAATGATTCCTGCATCCATGTATCTATGCCCAAGAATAGTTCTCTTGTATAGATGCTGGCCATTCAACGTCAGCAAATGTGACACCAGCAGAAGCTAGGAAAGTTCTTGTGTACCAGAACTTGTTTGCTCTTCCTCCTCAGGATGTTTTTATTACCATGTGCCAGATCCTAGGCTAGCATCCTAGAGAAACAGGGAGAAGGTACAGAGAAGCCCCTGCTCTACCAGCCATTTCAAACCACATGCAAACACACAAGGAAGCTCCCCTGTCCCCACCTGGAGCAGAGCTAGGCTAACCCAGCTGAACCCATTACAGATTGAATGAGCTGTGATCACAGAAAAAAAAAAAAGTTATTATAAGTTATTATAACCACCAAACTTGGGGGATTTGTCATGGAACATCAGATGGAGATGATCAAACATGAAAATTTTGAAGCTCATTTTGTAAGCTATTTCTGTTACCTCAAATGGATTTTGTTTTCTGATTACCTCTTACTCACCTTTCAATGCTCAATTTAGGCATTATTGCTTTCACAAAGAATTTCATGAATTTCCAGTTAGGTTTAATTCTTCTCTTTTATCATCCCATAGGATACTCAGTGTATAATTATCTAATAGTTTCTTACATTATACTAACTTTATTAACAAGAGATAAGTGGTAAAATTATGTGCTATGAGCTACGATATGAAACTTGTGAAGGTCCAATGTTTAAGGAACATTGGAATATGAATTATGTAGAGAACTAAAAAGCTGGAATTCTAACACTCCTATTATATTTATGTTAAAGGTATTATCTGAAAAAATGATCAGATATTTGTATAATTTTTCCTATGTTCTTTTTGTTGTTGTTGCAAAAGGCACTGTGTTCTAGTATTTGTGCTTTACCCCCTTATACAATTTTTTGATGGTCCTATTAGAAACCAGTTTTCCTGGTATTTAACATTCTGTTAATATGAAATTGACCATAAATAAGGGCAAATTTAATTATGGCAGGTTCCAGAATGTTTTAAGAGTTGGATGAATACCTACCATATGCATTGACATGGATGGGACTGGAGGGGATTATGCTAAGTGAAGTAAGTCAATCAGAGAAAGGCAATTATCATATGGTCTCACTCATATGTGGAACATAAAGAATAACATGGAGGACCACAGGACTCTGGGGGAACAAACTGAGGGTTGCAGAAGAGAAGCAGATGGGAAGATGGGGCGTCTGGGTGATGGGTATTAAGGAGGACACAGTTTTGTGATGAGCACTGGATGTTATGTACAGCTAATGAATTGTTGAGCACTGCATCAAAAACTAATGATATACTGTATGTTGGTTAACTGAACATTAAAAAAAAAAAAAAAAAAGTTGGTAGTGTGCCTGGGTGGCTCAGTCATTAAGGATTGCCTTCAGCTCGGGTCATGATACCAGGGTCCTGGGATCCAGCTCTGCATTAGGCTCCCTGCTTGGTGGGACGTCTGCTTCTCCCTCTCCCACTTCCCTTGCTTGTGCTCCCTCTTTCACTGTGTCTCCCTCTGTCAAATAAACAAATAAATAAAATCCTAAAAAAAAAAAAAAAAAAAAGTTGGGTAATTCCAGAATTCAAACAATTTAAATGATGACTTTCCAAACATTTTTGGTTTATTAAGTAAATTTTGGTTATCTAAACAAAACAAAACAAAACCAAAAAAACAATAAACAAAAAACAAAACAAAAAAAGGAAAAATGAAAGAAACCCACCATTTCTGGGAGATGATTTTTTATGGACCATATCATTTTTCTATTATAAAAGATTTTAAGACCAGCATTCTTTGTCTCCATGTTGTATGCTGATGTCATTAAAATAACCCAGTTTTCCAAGTTTCCAGATAAGAATTGTTTTATTTTGTTTCTTCATTCTTTGAGAGTCTCCTTGTAGCAGTAATGGGAATTATCCATTTCAATTTTTCTCTTCTCCATTTGGGAATATATTGCTAAAAGAACAGAGTTTCATAATTCTTGTAAACTCTGTGCCTAGACATTTAATGTTGACCACAGAGTTCAAGGGACCTTGTGTGGAAAACACTTTTGTTTAAGGCATGTTCTTCTCTGTTATGTCTGACAGAGGCTTCAAAAGCAGCTTCTCTTAGAATGCCAGTTCCTTTTTTCCTTTTGTATATTTAATTTAGCAAAGAAAAAGAGGATTATGTATATCTATTTCTGTCTGTTAAAAGAAAAAAATTCCTCTGTCAAATAAAAAATTTTATAGATTCTTAAAACCATGAGACAGATATATGTCTGTTATCTCCTATCAACCTCCTAAAACTCTTGAGTTCATTCCTTTATTTTAAGATGATGTGCTTCTCAATGTCTTTAATTAATCTGTTCTTGCAATAGAAAGATAATAAATAAAATTACATATTTCTTACCCTTACCTTAAAGCACTAGATTGTATAAAATGGCAACGGAGAGCCCAAAGCATCAGAATGTCTTCATCTCTATGCTATACCCAACAGGCAAGGAATTAAAAATTTAGGTTGAAATATTTATAACAATTTACTCCATTGTGAGATGGTATTAAAGAATGGGCAGGGAGGGGCAAACAGAATGTCTACTCAACAGAGTAATACTCTCTTCCATTTCCCTTCCTATAGAATGCTCCTGAGTTGGAGCCAGACATAAAAAATAGTATTTACAAATTGGGTTTAATAAGTCCTAGCCCAATGCCAGTATCAAAGTGGTTCAACACCTCATTTGAGAATGATTTTTGCTACTTTCAAGTACAGAGAAAATAACGTAAAGACGATTTCAGAAGGAACTTAATCTAGCTTTGAGCATTATTGGAATCCCATATTTGCAAACACATGGAGGGAATGGCTCTTCTCCATGTGGAAATAAATTATACTCCGTGCTGTAGTCAGATTGGGCTGCTGTAACATAGTATCATAGACTGGGTGACAAGTAACACATGTTCATTTCTCATGCCTAATACCTTTTTGTTGTAGAGGAAATTAAGGATGATATGTTGCTAGATGTCTGAATTTTGTTACTTTGTTAGGTGTGTCCAGAGTAACCCTTCTGTTATAGCAATGTTTCTCAGCTTCACCAGTAATAACTCTAGAAGATTCTTTGTTTTAGTGACTGTCCTGTTTATTGTAGAATACTCAGCAGCATCCCAGGCCTCTAGCTACTACATGCCAATAGTACTCTACAAGTTGTAAGAACACCGAAATGTGTCCAGAAATTACCTTCTGTCTTGTTGGGGACATAATTGCTCCCATGAAAGGACCATTGTTCAAGGGTACGAGTGGGCTTACACCTAAGTTATGGTCTTTCTTGGGTCTCCCTCGAATGTGTGGTGTGTTCTGTGAGGTCATTGCTCTCTGACTGGTCAAAATTCTAACTGCTTCCAGCTGTATTCATCATCCTGAATCTCCACTCAGCTCACAGGCCGTCAGTAGCTGTTTGGGGGTAAAGCTCTTAGGCCAGTACAGATACAGCTTAGTAATCAACCACAACTCAAGCAGACCCTTTTGCAGATTTTTTGAGTTCTTTCTTTGTGCAGCTTCCTTCTTCAAATACTTTGTCCTGGAAATTTCAGCTACCTCATCAACTCTGAACTCTTCTCTTTCCTCTGTTGAGCCATACTGCTTTTCCCTAATTGGACTGTATCTACCTGCTCTGTGGTTTGGAAAGTGACCCAGGTCGAAATTTGCGGTGAATATGGGGCTTACCTCAAATATTTCCTATCTTTGAGAAATAACAGTCCTGTGTTGAATGCTGTTCAGTGTTTGAACACGGCTGCTGTATTCTACAATTTTATAGCTGCTTATAAGAGAAGAGTATGGCTAACACATATTATTTCATCATGTTGGGAAACAGAACTATATATAACTTTTAAATAATACATCTTCTTTTCTACTATCCACCTTATCCAGCCAAAAGTGTACCACAGCTGTGTAGCCACAGCTAAAACTTCATCTAAAAACATTTTTCAGATTATGCTTATTAGGCTAACTAAACAATTAGTTTTTTAAAAATACCAAACCAGTATTTATGACATATGAATTACTTTATAATTTACAGACTTCATTCACATATTTTATTGGATTTTAATAATCATGCCAGCTATGAATCACAACCACTTGATAAAACATAAGAATGTGGGGCACCCCTCTGCCTTCCGCTCAGGTCATGATCTCAAGGTCCTGGGATCAAGCCCCGCATCAGGCTCTCTGCTCAACAGGGAGTCTGCTCTCCCCCTCTCTCTCTGCCTGCCTCTCTGCCTACTTGTGATCTCTCTCTGTGTCAAATAAATAAATAAAAATCTTTAAAAAAAAAAAAAAAAGAATGTGGGGCACCTGTTTGGCTCAGTTATTAAGGGTCTGCTTTCGGCTCAGGCCATGATCCCAGTGTCCTGGGATCGAGCCCTGCATCGGACTCCCTGCTCAGTGAGGAACCTGCTTCTCCCTCTCCCACTTCCTTTGTTTGTGTTCCCTCTCTCGCTGTGTCTCTCACTGCCAAATAAATAAATAACATTAAAATATAAGAATGTGATCATCATCACATTATCAAAATCACCATAATTCAAATTGTAAAAGAGGAAATCAACACATAAAATGGTATATTATTGGTTAAGTGGTAGAGCCAGGGTTTATACCCATTTCCTCTCTTTGAATGTATGCTGTTCTTTCTCTGTATTAACCATATATTATAGTCATAATCTCTCTGAAGTCTAATATATTTCTCATAATTTATATCAGAGCAGAAGTGCTTAGTAGATATTTTGATTGATTCACAACATGAAAGATTGCTTCACATTATTAAATAACTCGAATTATCATTGTGTATGCCTCCCACATCTCATTCTAATATGGCTATCTTCCCTTACCCCACAATATCATTTTCAGTCCTAGAATAGTATAAATATTACAAAAGGAAAAAAGTTAAAATTATAGAAAATGAAATATTAGAGGGATTTCTAGAGCTGTCTTCATTTTTCTACTCAAGGGTTAAATGAAATGAGACCCCTGCAAAATACATTAGAACAGAGTTGCCCTTCATTCTTAAGCAGTGCTGACTATGGTGGGTAAAAAAAGGAGGAACGCACAATTCATGATCTCTTACTCTCGGGCAGAGTGTACTAAATGTCATATATATTCATTCACTTAAGGATAGGTCATAGAAAGCACTTTTACAACGGATGAACAAGCTTTTGGCTGCTCTGTTTAATACATTACATCTTTGCATTTATTTAATCGAAATTATCATATTGTGTAAATAAATGAGGGTTATCATGAAAATTAAATGTTATGTTGTAACTAATTCATTTTGAAATAATTTAACAGTCATTGGATTTTACACTAATTGCTTTATGAGATTAATGAATTTACATAGTTATCTGAGTCTCATTACTTGGCAGAGTTTAGAAAAAAAGAAGCTAATAAACCAGTCCAAGAACTTCATTTGGCATGAAGCAAGTAGAAAATAAACTTCTGCCTTAAAGCAGTGCAATTTTACTTTGTGTTGAAGGAAAACTGATCCCTTTTTCCTATTTCAGCACTGTGAGGAAGAGTCAAACTGGAATGAGATAAAATCATGTATTTACTCATATATATATATATATAATTAATATTAACTGGGGCAGAATATTCTATATCTGGGACAGCAAGTTCCAGGCAGAGAAAACAAGTACATGGGACCTTAGACAATTACTCCAAGTAAAAATGCTAAAGGCAGGAGAGTGGCAGGAAAAAAGTAGTGAACTTCAGATATAAGTTGAAAGTAGTACTGTTTTGCTGATGAATGTGTTATTTCAGATATATCAATAAAGGTCTATTTACAACGATCAAGCAAAATGTAGTTAAACCACCTAGGGAATAAGGCAGCACGTGGTCTGTTGATGACAGGGAGATCTTTGTATCCCTAGACCTGAAGAAGAAAGGACAGGGCTTATATGGTGAGCAAAGCCCAAAGAGAAATGAAGGGCAGACCACAGTGGCTTTCAGTGGAGGAAGACAGCCTTGCATGTGGAGACTGCGAAGAGAGAGCTTACTGAACAACCACTTCAAAGTACTCTCTTTTCATGCTCAGAATCTCTTATTAGTACTCTCCAATCTGCTGCTCCAAATGAAAGCTAAACAACAACAAAAAGTGAGAATGTTGGGGCGCCTCTGTGGCTCAGTGGGTTAAGCCTCTGCCTTCAGCTCTGGTCATGATCTCAGGGTCCTGGGATCGAGCCCCGCATCAGGCTCTTTGCTTGGCAGGGGGCCTGCTTCCTCCTCTCTCTCTCTCTCTCTCTCTGCCTGCCTCTCTGCCTGCTTGTGATCTCTCTCTGTCAAATGAATAAATAAAATCTTAAAAAAAAAAAGTGAGAATGTTATTGGTCATAGGTTTGCAGGGCAAGAAAGATGCTGGTGAAGAGAGGAGTGAGCACATGAAAGGTGTGTGTGAAAGATATTCAGCATACCCTATGCATTAACTTGCCATTGTTTCTGTAACAAATTATTACAATCTCAGTAGTTTAAAGTGATGCAAATTTATTCAAGTCTGGAGGTCCGAAGTCTAAAATGGGCTTCACTGTGCTCAAATCAAGATGTTGGTATGAAAAAAAAAAAAAAAAATGATGTTAGTATGGTTGGATTCCTTCTGGGGGCTCTAAAGAAGAATTTGTTTCCTTGTCTTTTTCAGTTTTTAGAGGACAGGTCTATGCATTGGCTTATGTCTCCATCCTCCATGTTCAATGCCAACAGCATAGCATCTTCGAATCTCTCCCTCTGACTCTGACCCCTGATTCCATCATCCTGTCACATTCCTGGACTCTGATTCTTTTGTCTTCCTTTACCCTGATAAGAAATCTAGCGATGTCATTGGGCCCACTTGGATAATCCAGGGTAATTTTGCCATCTCAAAAACCTTAATTTAATCACAACTGCAAAGCACCTTTTGACATAAATTGTAGTGTATTTACAGGCTCTAAGAATTAGAACTTAGAATACACACACACACACACACACACACACATATATGATTAAGTATAAATTTAATTATAAGCAAAGAATGAATATCACTGTTATTATTCCCTCTGCTTATACATAACAGTTTACTAAAATATATATGCACAGTAGAATTTTGTAATATTATTTGAGTTGTATATTTTAGAATGTTATATTTTGCTGTGTTTTTAGGATGTAGGCACTGTAGACATGATTACTGATTAAGAGGAAGTAATTTTCTTATCTGTTGACAAGCCATGCACACTACAACTTCATTTTGAAAGTCATTAGTCCCTGTCTCCTAAACAATCTCATATATGTGTGTATAATACATATATTTATATATGTGTATATAAATATATATATTTATATATGTGTGTATAAATATATATATGTGTGTATAAGTAAATATATTTATACACATACACACACATATGTATATATATACAAATACATATGTATGTACATATATCATACACATATTATACACAACAGTCATTTTATTGGGGGAAAATTAAAAATGAAATCTCCTGCCAATCCAGAAAAACCTCTCCATAAATGTAGAAAAAGAGAAACCATTTTCATTACTAAACAAGCCTTAAGCCAGACTGTTATGAGCATCACCAGCAATTTGCTAATGTGATTGTAAAGACAGAATGAAATCTCACCCTGTTATATAGCCAGGCAGATAAAATCTATTACATGCACATTCTCAAGATAAATGATAACTTGTCCTCGTACGAGAGGACCTGACAACAGCATTTACCATACATAGTTCATCTGAATTTTACCCAGTAATTGAGATGGCCATCTGTGTAAGCTAATTGTCTTCATCTAAAGGAAAAATAAAATTCCTCCCATCTTTATGATAGTTACAATGTGGGGATGTTCTCTTCCTTCATGCTGGTACTTCAGAAAGATGGCTCCTGACTTTCAAAACTAGGAAGAGATCCATTTAGCTTTTAACAGTATTACTTACATGTCAAAGAAACAGTAAAAGGATTTACAATCACAAATTTTCTCACAGAAATGCTCCAAGAAAAAGGATGAGTGGAAAAGGTCTCTATCCTTTTTGCACCTGGGAAAATTCAAACTTAAAAAAAAATAAATAACCTTTATAGTAGTAACATTAATATAATGAATTAACTTCTCTTAAAATAACTTGCAAGTCCAGAATGAGTTAGAAGTTACACTCCTCAATATTATGTGTCCATAGTAGACATTATAACTGTTCCCACCAATATTTCCCACTATTTTTCTTCCAGATACATAGAAGATTACATCTTTACTCTCTCTAAACTAGGCACAATTGTGTCACTTGTCTTAGCCAACACAGTATAAGCAGAATCTTGTAGGGGTCAGTTGGTGACTTACAGAACTTCCTTTCCCTGCTTTAGCAACAGCTGAGATACAGATGCTGGTAGCTTCTCTCAGTTTCCATCCCCAGTTGAGGACTGCAAGGATCACAGACTCCAGCTGACACAGGATGGACATGGAGTATGAAAAGAAAATGAATCTTTGTTGTTTTTAGCCATGTAGATATTGAGATAATTTGTTGGTATGGTCTGCCTCACTCTGACTAATACAAGATCACTTAAGTTTATTTGCAGAGGAAATTACTTAGCAGAACACTGCAGAGCCTGCCATCACAAGGTGGTGATGAAGCAAAATTGAGCTTTAATTTGTACAGGGTATATGCGTGTGTATGTGTGTGTGTGTAACTTTTACCTACATTGTTTCTAGAACTGCTGTGATTTGGGATTTAACATTCTTGCAAACACAGCAGTGACCAAACCTAACCCACAGTTGGATGGCCCCTGTCAAGCTTTGAAAAAAAAACTATCATCTATGCTTACACACATACACATTATATACAACATAGGATATTAAATATATACATAAATATTTATCTATGTATCTAACCATTGAGAGAGAGTGACAGAGAGAGAGAGGAAATATAACTGACAGAGTTTTGACAAAGAAACAATGAACTAAGAGAGCTGAGCCTGTTAGAATGGATTTGCTTTTAAGAACAAGAAACCAAGCAGCTGACCCAGGTTCTCCAGAAGCTACTCACTTCACCAATGCTATAAAAAATGTGATGGATTTTATGTTCTAGCATTGTTGAGAAGCTAACTGTAGAATGTCATTCGTTGGTCATATATTGACAGTAGGATTTTGTTGTAAGACTCTATTTGCTCCTGATAGGAATCTGAAATAAAAGGAAAGGTGATTGGAGCGCCTGGGTGGCTCAGTCAGTTAAAGCATCTGCCTTTGGCTCAGATCATGATCTCAGGGTTCTGGGATCAAGACCTGCATCAGGCTTCCTGCACAGTGGGGAACCTGCTTCTCCCTCTCCTTCTGCCCCTCCTCCTACTTTTTTTTTCTCCCCCCCCCCAAAATAAATAAATAGAATCTTAAAAAAAGAAAAAATGGTGGTTTTATTCACCATAGTAGTCCCCCAAATCAGGTGTTGTTATAGTTTAGATAACTTATATATGAGCCTATATAACCAATGTAACCAAGAATGGATGATCAGAATATCAGCAGTGGCTTAGAAAAATCACATCCTTTGCCCATTTTTCACACTCTAGTCAGCATTTTATGTTGTTGGTATTTTAGATTTTAGCCATTTTAGTAAGTATGTAGTCATATTTTATTGTTTTTAAACTTCCATTTCTTTGATAGTATATGGGGAGCATCTTTCCATATACTGCACCTCTTCTTCAGTGGGGTGTCTAGTAAGGTCATTGGCCCACTATTCACTCAGGTTGTTTTCTTACTGTTTAATTTTATGGGTTTTTCATACACATTGGGAAACATCCCTTTAACAGAACAGATGAGTCATTTGCAAATATTTTCTCCCAGCCTGTGGTTTGTCTTCTAATTCTTTTGGCATTGTCTTTCACAGAGCAAAAGTTTTAAATGTTATGATCCAGCAGTTTTAAATCTGGGCATATACCAACAAAAATCAGAATCAGAGTCTAGATGCGATATTGGTACATACATCATTCATAGAAACAGTATTCACAATAGACAAAAGGTGGAAGCAATTTAAGTGTCCAAATTCAATGAATGGATAAATATATTCATCATCCATATACAATTTATGTATCCACATTTAATTATATATAAAATCAAATATTTTTCAGCTTTAAAAAGGAAGAAAATTCTGGCAAATTCTACAACATAGATGAACCTTGAGGACATTATGCTAATTTATTATAAGCTAGTTACAAAAAGACAAATATTACATGATTCCACTTATAAGAGAAACTTAGAATAGTTAAATTCACAGGAACAGAAAGTAAAAAGATGATTTCCAGATACTATGGGTAGGGGAGAATGGAGAATTGTTGTTTAATGGGCATAGAGTTTCAGTTGTATAATTTGAAAGTTCTGTAGATTGGTTATATAATGAATGAGGATGAATGTATTATTAATCATATACTTAGAAATGTTTAAGATTGTAAATTTTATACTATGTGTATTTACCACAGTTAAAAATAATCTTTAAAATACATTTTAACTATGTGTATATAAAATATATTTTAAATCATTAACTCCAATGATTCTCTTATGAAAATTCCTCTACAAAACTTTTATGGCCTGAATAAACTTCTAAATTTGATATATTGTGGCAAAGTAATTTGAAATTACCGAGTTTTAAAAATTACTTATATCTGTTTGTTTACTTAATTCACTTACCTTCTGTAAATCTTCCATCACAGTTATTCTAAAATCTGTATTATAAGCATAACATTTTTCAATTTATTATGTATTATTTAGATGAAGCATTTGTAAACTTGTTGGAAACTTCAAAATTTTATTTTTAATTAAAAATATCGGGCGCCTGGGTGGCTCAGTGGGTTAAGCCGCTGCCTTCGGCTCAGGTCATGATCTCAGGGTCCTGGGATCGAGTCCCACATCGGGCTCTCAGCTCAGCGGGGAGCCTGCTTCCCTTTCCCTCTCTCTCTGCCTGCCTCTCTGCCTGCTTGTGATCTCTCTGTCAAGTAAACAAATAAAAGCTTAAAAAAAAAAAATATCAATTGGTCCAAAAATGCATTTTCTGTAAGGGTGTATTGGGTTCTTTTACCATTCCTAACTGCATATTCTGGTTCTTTCACCCAGGCAGGAAGCTTTGGCTTTGTGCAGTCACAGGCACTAAATTATCAGTTTATCCCATAAGAATTTATATAAGAGGATAATGTCAATGTGTGCTAGAAAGTATATGCAGCACTTAGATTGAAATGATAAGTAATATACTGCAAGAATGAATCTGCAATACTGGCAATACAGAAGATTGTGCAAAGCTTTGCTAGATCACCAGTCTTGAAATATGTTTAGCTAAGATGTGTGTAGTGCAGCTGACAGTAGCTTTATTAAGTTGTGTCCACAGGAAAAAAAGAAAGTAATGACACTTGTGTTATCTTATGGCTTCATTTTTCTGGAAACAGTGCTTCATCTGTGTCAGCATGCAGGTGAGCAGTCCGTAAGATTACTTTGTGAAACCATACCTACTGGTCCAATAAAATTCTGCCTCATCCTTCTTACCATAAGTAAAATATTGAACGTGGCCCCATAATGTTGCCCTTTCTTCTGGCTTTGCAGAATTGAGTTTTGTATAGGGAAAACAGAGTCTGCAAAATCCTTTCCTGTTTCTCCAATTTCTTAAGATTTAAATATTTAAATACTAATTGTAAACTGGTATAATCCATTAGAATAATGGCTTTAAGTAAAGAAGCATGAGAGGACAGTTAGCAGTTTGTCCTTCGATCTCTGATCCTTTTCCCTCTTATTTGGATAATTCCTTGTTTTCCTTCTTTGAATAGTTTTGGTTCTGATTCTTGCCCATCCAAGACATGTTCATGTTTTCTTCCTTAATTTTAGGGTATAAGTAGACACTATAATTACTATTTTCCCTGTTTGAAATGTTAACAGACTACATTTAAATATATCCTTTTCTAACCATACCTGGGATTGGTCAGGTGCATATGTTCTCTAAGCTATATCCCTTGGTGTCATGATTTTGGAGTGCATGTCCGTTAGGGAATTACTCAGTGCTAATGGGTTGGAGCTATATATACCATGACTCCAAGAATCTACATGATGATAAAATATTTAGTACAAATGATTCTTAGTAGAAAGGAAAAACTTTATTCTCCTCCTCTATCATCATCTCCTAGAAAACCTCCCCATTGCTTATTAGGAGATGTGGGCTTTATAGTAATGGGAGAGACATAAACTAGGAGTCTACAAAACAATTTTAATGTAAAAAAAGAGGCAGAAAAGAGACATTTAAGTGTTGACAAAATTTACTCTAAGAATGCCTTGAAATTTTGCATGTTGTTAACAAACTTGGACATGTCCACTACTATTTTGTTTTACTTGTTTTTGTAAGGTTTTACAGCGCAAACTGCCATCTGTTCTATTTCATTAACCTTAGGATCTATCAAAGCTACAGCCAACAGGGGAGTTAAGGGGTGGGGAAGAGGTCACGATATCCTAGAAAGAGTAACTCTATTTACCTCTAAGACTAGTTTGGTTGTGCTCCTAACCCCAGCCCTGGCTGTGTCACTACAGACAAAAAAATTCCTATAAGTTGATTTCTAAAGAACAGCAGTGAAAAAACAAGAGACCTGTATCTAAGTGATGTTATATAGTCCAAATCTCAGTTCCCCTCTTCATCTTTTTTTTCCTCCGTGAGTATATCACTTAATTTCATCTGTATCAAAGAATATATATTTTCCCAATCTTCCAAGTAACTGATCAGTTGTTAGCTCTCGTTAACTTTTAATTGCTGTCTTTTTGACACATGGGTGAAAATTTGCCTCAAGTTGCAGTGTTTCGAGTTACATCGGAATTGCTCAGAGATCTTTCTGAACAAGTACTGATGTTTCCAAACTGCCCATGCTCAAGGTCACTGGATTTCCATCAGAAAGGCTCCAGTGGTCACTAAAAATTGCATTGTGACAGGAACCATATGTGTTGGCTGTCTAGAAGCAAAGACAGAAAGTGCTTGGCTATTTCTGTAATCCTCTGGCTCTTGATGATGCTCAAAACCTCACATCCTCATAACCTTGGACTACAGGCCCACGGGGGACTGAGTGCCTGGCATTTGACATGATGAATTACACGTTTCAAGGTTGCAAATTGCTCAATGAGTTTCTTCAAGGAGTTACATTTTTTAAAAAAGTTTGTATTCAGATGTAGATTAATGTGTCTATCTTGAAATGCTTATAAAAATGAGTATTATAATTAAGAAAATCATTTAAATGTGTATGTTATCAAGAAAGCCAAAAAATTAAAAGGAAACAAAATCAGTATACAGAATCTAAAATATTTAAAGTTGAATAAGTAAGCATAGATTTAAGGTCACAATATTTATGGTATTCTTAAAGAATTTGATTTACATTCCAGAGGAAAAATGATCTGCTCTTCTATTATTTATTGAAACTTCCATACTTCCTGTGTGTATGTGCGTGTGTGTGTGTGTGTGTGTGTGTGTTTATGTAAAATTTGTAATATAAAGTGATCAGTTTTTACTTTGTTTTGTTTTTGGTTCTTTGAAACATGAACATACAGGATAGGCCTTACAGAAACGGTGGGTTAAACTATGTAACACCTTTTGTTTAAAACAAATAAAGCAAAAACAAACAAGAAAAAACCTCTTAAATACAGAGAACAATCTGGTGGTTGCCAGAGGGGAGCTGGGTGGGAGGATGGGTGAAGCAGAGGAAGGGGATTGAGTGCATTTAGTGTGAGGAGCCCTGAGTAATGTATAGAATTGTGCAATCTTTATATTGTGCATCTGAAACTAATGTAGTACTCTATGTTAACTACATTTCAATAAAAAAAAAAGTATTCATTTACTCAAATATTTGTTTTTCCTCCTCTGAAAAGCACCTGTGCTAGATGCTTTGGTATCTATGTTGCTTTTATGTTCCTTAACAACCCTTGAATCTTGAATTATTAATCTTCATGGTAGACATGCAAAAACTGAGGTTTAGAAATTGAAGTAATTTGCTCAAGGCCATACAAGTAGTGGCAGTGTTTTCCAATTCCAACCTTCATAACCATCTCATTCACATAATTCCATGGAACAGATTGGTATATGTTTTTTAATCTATGGATATAATTAAAGGCTAAAAATCTCTTGACTGCTAAGTCAAGGACAAGAAAATGCTTATATAAAAATCAATGGATAGGTCTGAGAGGTAGAATTAACTCAGTATTTCTTTTTGTTAATTAAAGTAAAATATAGGACAGTGAAATTGAAGACTCAGTAGTACTAATTCTTACTTAGCTTTAATATTTGGGAGCTGATGGGACACTTGTGACTTTTTTGCTGAGGTAATTACCACTGATGGTGCATTTGTGCTCACTGATTGGCATGTTTTATCCTTGACAGTTGAACAACTTAAGGACAGATCCAGTCATTGATTAGCTGTCATCTCATCTCCTTGTCCCTTGAAAGACAGAATCATGTTTGCATTTCAAATTAGTTAATGTTAGCCAAAGGAATCACATAATAAAAGAGCTTTTAACAAATATACTGCATGAAAAAGCATTAATAATTAAGTACATTGATCCATTAATAATGAGGATAAAATTTTTGATAAAATTATTACTTGCAAACAAGCAACTTCAAAAAATGAATAATAAACATATGCAGGCTTACAGAAATTCAAGTGTGTCTGGGTAGATTATGTCACTATATTATCAAGTTATAGCACAAATGACTGTCAAAGAAAAATAAAGACTTTCCTATAGATTTAAAATGTGAGTAAGAGATGAAGTCTATATTTCCAAGTGTAAAATACATTTTGCCTCTTATAAGATTAGAAAAGGAACTTGAGCTACAATTATATCATAGACAAATGGGTATGTATTTTGCATATGGCATTACTAAAAGTTTTTGATTCAAAACCATTAACTGTCATTGACAATATATTAAAGTACAGTGGTATGGTTTCATTAACTAATGTACTATAATGAAATAATTTTATTTTTTAAATGTCATTGACTTTTTCAAAATGTTTTTTTCTGGGTTATATTTCATTTTGTTTTTAAGACAGACACTTTTAAAATATGCCCTAAAGGAAAAGTAGATAAATATGTGTTGCTTGCCAGAATTCTTATTAAACTAAGAAAATCCATTAGTTGCGGTTGAGGTTGCATTTACTACAATGGCTTGTTTTCACTTGTTCTTTAAGAATGAACATCCAGGGTGCCTGGGTGGCTCAGTCGTTAAGCATCTGCCTTCAGCTCAGGTCATGATCTCAGGGTCCTGGGATTGAGCCCCACATTGGGCTCTTTGCTTGGTGGGAAGACTGCTTTTCCCTCTCCTACTCCCGCTGCTTGTGTTTCCTCTCTCGCTGTGTCTCTGTCAAATAAATAAATAAAATCTTAAAAAAAAAAAAAAAAAAGAGTGAACATCCAATTTTATTTGTGCATTGCATGATATCTTCAGCTGGAGTCACTAAAATATGATCCAGGAATGAGAATTCATGTACAAGTAATTTATTTAAAAAAATTTCATAAAGAGGCTATTAAAGTAGTGTGTGAAGCTGGACAGGGAAGAATCTGAACAAGAGTGAAAATTCAGGCATGGTCCCATCTACAACCCAATGTCATGAGAAGAAGAGAAGACAGCTCAGGAACATAAATTGTATCTCAACATTTGGCCTATCTTGAGACAAAACAGTGGGTTTTATAGCCAGTCAGAACTGGGTTGAGTAGGTATCGCGGATTGTAAACCCTCTGGCATTTTCATCTCTTTGTGCATACAAGCAACACAATCCCAATACCCCTCCTGCCATCTTCAGGGAAAGATGGTGTATGTTAGATGCAAAGTATAGTGAAAATAGGTGATCCGTGCACGGAAAGTATAGCAGTGATCTGAACCTTACTAGCCTCCACCGCACAGGTTTATGGCCCCAATTCAAGAGTAATGCAGAGTCTTTGCCATATATCCTAACAGCAAAACCACCTCTTGTCAATAATGGTGAAAATATGATTAGCTTTCTGGAATTGTAGTGTTTGGCATCTACTAGAAGGCAACTGGACAAAGTTTGGAATTTTATTCTGTTATTATGAGACCACAATATCACCGCAAGTTCAATCAGAGATGCTGAACAAAACAACTAGTTAATGATGATGGATAGGTGTGAGTGTGTGTGTGTGTGTGTGTGTGTGTGTGTGTATTTAAGGGCTGGATTTTTTTTTCAAGGTTTTATTTATTTATTTGACAGAGACAGAGGGAAAGAACACAAGGAGGGGGAGCAGCAGAGGGAGAAGGAAAAGCAGGCTCCCCATTGAGCAGGGTTCTCAGGGCTGGATTTTTATGCAATTGTGGGAAATGACCAGTTTATATACAGTTTTATACAGCATTAACCAGTTTATATACAGCATTACTTTTGCATTTGGTGCTGAGCCTGAGTCAGTAGGACAAATTGTGGAGATGGAAAGATTGTTGGAGGGCAAAAAAAAAAAAAAAAAAAAAAAAGGATCTCATGAGAAGGGCCTGGGACAAATTTTGGTTACTCACCGCCTCCAAACCTCCAACATCAGTGATGTGTGACCTACGGGAGAACATGGCAGCATCTGCCATGACGCTAAATATGCATCTCTCCCGGAAGTGGAAAAAAAATAATGGAAACTTCTAGAAGGAGCTGGAGGAGATGTAGGTCTGACTGCTGCTCATGCCTTCAAGAAAAGCCAGAAAATCGAAGAAAACTAATGTGACCTTCTGTAGTACATGACCCTGCACTAAACATCCTGGTGTAAAAACAATATTTCTGACGCTTCAGTGCCACATTTCAAATGTTATACAAATCATCTCCATAGCCACTGGCTAACACAAGGATACAGTTTGAGAGAATATAAGTTCATCCATCGCAGCTAAATTGTCAACGTACAAATCCACAGCACTGGTTCTAAGGTATGCCAGTCTGAGCTTTAGCAAAACAATAATTTGGCTGATGACCTCCTATATTTTAAATATACTTTGTCAAATTTTGATTGAAGAGAAAGAACTTATATAATTTAATACTGGATTATTTATTTAAGTAACCCTGGAATGTCGCATTTTCAAAAACAATGTTAAGCAGCCATGCTGCTCCCCCTGATGCTTGACATTGTTTTTGAAAATGCGACATTCCAGGGTTATATTACATCATACACCAGGGCTATACCTGCCCCTCATTTCCAGCCATTCCCACTAATTTTACTGAGTTAGGTAACATGCATCCATTTTCCTTAAATAAATACCTTCTCTTCTCAGTAGCTCAGCAGCAAGCAAGCTGGGGCTGTGGCAGGAGAGGGATCTGTCATGGTGGCCCAGAGTCCAAATCACAAGACAAGCCACCCCCCACATCACCACCCCTGGCAGAGAGCACTTTCAGCTTCTCCTCTGTCAGGGTTAGGCCCCTCCTCACTCCTCTTATCCCCTAAGCCCCTGTCTCCCTCCCTACTGCCTAGCCCAGGGCATAATTTGCCTCAGCAGGGACAGAAGAACCTCTCCTGAAATCCCCCAGCCCCTGCTCTGAGGTCTTCGCACTCTCCCTTTATTTTTGAGCAATTCATTCACATGTAATTCCTCTATTCTTATTTATAAATATTTTCTATGGCTTTGTTATTTGTGAATGTAGATAAGCATGTGCTTTTATGGTCTTGTCTGGTGGAAATCATACCTATAATCTCAAGTCTTGTGAGAATATTTAGGGAAGCAAGATAGAGAATGGAGAACTTGTAGGATTCATAAGGAAAAATTGGTTTAAAAAGTGAAAATACTAGTGCTTTAGATGTCAGAAAACTGTTAACTCATGTTTACAAAATTGATGAATAAATCTTCTTTCAAAGATACATAGTGATGGGGCCCCTGGGGGGATCAGCGTGTGCCTTTGGCTTGGGTCATGATCCCAGAGTCCTGGGATTGAGCCCTATGGTGGGGGGTCCCTGCTCAGTGGGAAGTCTGCTTCTCCCTCTCCCCCTGCTGCTCTCTCCTGTGGTCTTTCTCTCATAAATAAATAAAATCTTTAAAAAAAAAAATAGATACAGAGTGATGACGTGGCAGTTTTTACAGTAAGTCATGTTTCCAGTCCTTGGTAGAGATAATCAGAAAAAACTCTTTGGAAGAGTAAAACCCCTGATAATTTGCTTTATTTTAAGATATTTAATTTGCAACATTTCTCTAGTACTTGAACATTTGTGTACCTGTGTGCATGTGTGTGTTTGAACATTTGTGCTGCTTTATTACTGTGCTTCCCGACTACCTCAGTACTTTCAGATGAAAAATGGAAGTGTAAATTATTTATATAATTTATTCTGGCAAATGAAAGTTAAAATAATAAATTAAGGAAAATATTTGGAAGTTCAGATATTTCAGATGTTCCATTATGATAACACAGGCATTATTGCTAGACTTTCATCAGATAAGTTTAAGACTAAAAAATTAGAAATAAGATAAAAATACCCCTGATTTTCTATTCCTTTTTCTAAAAGATTTTATTTATTTACTTATTTATTTATTTGATAGAGAGAGACAGCACTTTTGTGTGTGTGAGAGAGAGAGAGAGAGAGCAAGCACGCACAAGCAGGGGGAGCAGCAGAGGCAGAGGGAGAAGCAAGCTTTCAGGTGAGTAGGGAGATGGATGTGGGGCTCGATCCCAGGACCCTGGGACCATGATCTGAGCCAAAGGCAGACGCTTAACCAACTGAGCCACCCAGGCACCTCTTCTATTGCATTTATACATAGAAAGAATATTATAATAAAACAATAATTTTGCTGAATACTATATTTTTTAAAGGAAAATGAGATTTTTATAAAACATCTTAGTTTCTTAGCATCATATAGATATTAAAAACTGCCTTTGATAGTTATGAAAAAGGAAATCTCTAAGGCCTCAGGATTTCTTTCTAATTAGTACTTTGATTCCATAAGAAGGATTTTATGTTTCTGCCAGTATATAGCAGACATGAATTTCAAGATCTACTGGAAGGAACTTCTAGAGGACATTTAGTAGTTATTTAGTTTTTAGAATTTTGTAAACATTCAAAGCTTGCAGTATCTGTCTTATATAATCAAAGCATTTTTTTTTAATCTGATGCAGTATGTAAAATGCTATCTTAATGTATCCTAGACCTTGTGATTTTCCACATGTAGCTATTTAACAGGAAACAATATATCATTCAGACACCCTGGGTAGGTAAATTATACCTGGAAAATCTGTGACAATAGTAATAAACAGTGGATAGAAATAATGTGCTCAAATTATCACATGCCAAAATATAATTACTGAATAGAGATAATGTACTTATCATAAGTAGTATACATACTATATATATTATTGCAAAAAATATTCAATATTCTTTAGGGTTGAAAAGAGTTTCCGGTTTAGAGGAAGCTGATTAAGAGATACTTGATATAACATATGACACAATAGAGACGTTTTCAAAGTCATCTTCATGTAAATTTCAACAAGCAGGAGGGACTGGCTCTTTATTATGAGTTGATGAAAATAGTGAAGGAGACATATTATGTATACATTTTCAAATTGGGTAAATGTGAGGTAAAAATTTATTTCCCATAAATTAAAACAAAATAAAACAAATTAGTCATGTTTCTTAGGATTTCAAAATCTATTTTGTTCAAACGTTATGTACTCAGCTACTATCAAATAAAACTTTTTATATTTACAATAGCAATGCATCTCAAAATATAACACAAGGTTATCATCATTATTTGTGTACTGGTCAAAACCTTGTGGCCTGCCCATGACTACATCCATTAAGCCCTCCGTGACTCAGTTTTCTTTGCTGTAACGTCAGCAGATTGGATCAGATGATGCCTTACTGTCTATAATCTGACACAATTTACTGAGTGGTCTTATTGAATGAGGAACACAGGCCCTTGGTGATTCTGAGAAATGTTGAAATTGGCAAGTAATTCAAACTTCTATGAGACTTGATTCATAAACTCTGAAATGGGAATAATAAAGCAGGTAATGAAATAACAAACACATGTTGAACTTGATTTATTTTTAATGAATTATCTGATTTAGTACTCATAGAAACCTTAAAATGGGAATATGGTTATCACAATTTTGAAAATGAGACTTGAAGAGTATCTATTTTCCCTCTTATTAAATGTCCCAGTAATAAATTAACCTTCTCTCTGGCCCAAAGTAATTCTTTCACGAAGCCACAAGACCTCTTCCTTTCCTAACGGGATCAAATCAGTCAAAGTACTTTACAATTGTAATTCACTATTCAAATATTAAAAATGATGATTTATGCATTGAATAATTGTAGCCACAGATCTTAGTATATTTCTAATGACACAACATTTTCAAATTGCAGTTTTCTGATTAAATAATGTCAGGATTCCTAAATCATCAAATATAACCCAATTTATCAAGGTCTGCTGTGTCAATAAGGTATTCTGTATATTAAATTAATGTACTAAAAATAATAGGTCACATTGTGGTGTCCAAACATCTTTCTATTTATACAGTTTTTTTAAAGATCATACTTCTCAAGTAATTTATAAGTTACAGTAATTTAGTAGAAACCTGAATCTTACTGGGCTTGTGTAAGACTTCCAAGTGCTTCAAAAGGAATTATACTTTGGGTATTTTAAACTATGCTCATATGATGTGCTT
This sequence comes from Enhydra lutris kenyoni, assembly GCF_002288905.1. Classification (NCBI taxonomy): domain Eukaryota; kingdom Metazoa; phylum Chordata; class Mammalia; order Carnivora; family Mustelidae; genus Enhydra; species Enhydra lutris. The sequence continues at coordinate 15,916,951 of NW_019154109.1, read as the reverse complement.
TGTAAATGTCACATACTGTTAGACATGTGACAGTGAATAAAATGATCAAGTAATATAAATGAAAAATATCAGCTTCAAATCAGCAGTAGTAAGTAACCAATCTGGAACACCAGATGGAGAATTAACTGCAATTCAATTATCTATATTAAAATGACTCCTAGGTGCAACTGAAAAAGATACAACATAAAAAAGGAGAAATTGACCATATGTAGCTGGTAAAAAAAAGAAAAAAAAATATTTGTCAATGCAAAATGAATGATTGTTGTACATAAGGCATTTGTTTTGTCATGGGAGATATTTATGAGTGTGATCCTCGTCACATTATATTACTATTGTGAAAAAGACATTGTAGCGTTCTGGTAAATTTGCGATTTGTCCTCTCCTAATTAAAATAGTTACACAAGGAGAAGATATTTTTATATAAAACAAGTTTTGTTTCCTTATATATTCTATTTGAGTTCTGTAGTGATGAAGTGTAACTGAAGTAGAGTTCACAGGAAAAGAAGCAAAGATATACTATACGAATATGGTAAAGAATATTTGAAATCACTGTAATCAGAAAATTCAGGTTGAAGCAGCAATAAGGTGTTTTTTATTGCCTATCACATTGATTAGGATAATTAAATTGATAGTGTCCAATTGTAGTGTTGGTGTGGGCAAATTGGGACTAGTATAAAATTAATGGAAGTATGAATTTACAGCATATCTGAGAGCAGTTTGAAAGTAATGAACATATTTTAACATGCTCATTTACTTTGGATCAGCAATTCCAGTTCTGGGAAGCTGTCTGTCAGAAGTATGCTTAATTACCCACGGTGATGTATGCACAGAGGTGTTTATTGCAACAATATTTATAGCAGGTAATGCTTAGAAAAATCTGGGTTATTTCCTGGTATTGGTGAATATTTTAAAATGAAAGTTAATAGAAGTCTAAGACGGAGGCATAGGAGGACCCTGAACTCACTTCTCCCAGAAACAAACCAAATCCATAGCTACATATGGAATAAATCCCACTGAAAGAGAACTAAAAACTAGCTGAATGGCTCTCTCCACAGCAAGGGATGTAAAAGGGCCACATCTAGATGGCAGGGGAGGCAGAGACATGATCTCACCAAAAACCCCACTTTCAGCACAGGTAGCAGAGGGATCTCAAGGTTCCTGAGCCTCTTCTTAAGGTATGAGGGATTTGTGCCTGACATTGGGCACCCCAATCCCGGGGACCTGCAGTGGAGAGAAAAGAACCCTAAATCTCTGGCTTTGGAAACCAATGGATTTCATATCCAAGAGACTTTGGGGACTGTGGGAATCTGAGATATTTCTTTCAAGATCATGTATGAAGTCAGCTGTCCCAGGACCCAGTACAAAGGAAGTAGTTTGGAAGGTAACTTGATTGTATATGAAGGAGATTCATTTGTTAAACTTAAAGAAACTGCTGGTGGGATGGGAGCCATTGGGACTTTCTTTGGGGATGGGTGCACCAGTGAGTGCCATTTTCATACTCTCCCTCTACCTTGCTAGAAGGGCAAATGCCACAAGCTTCCTGCCCCAGTGCTCTTTCCTGCCTCATTAACGAGAAGAGTGTGCCCTGCCCTACTCATGTTGGACAGCCTTGGTAAAACAGGCAGCGGGCACAGTGCACACAAGGGACACCTCTTGATTATCTGGCCCTAGTGGCCAGAAGAACTTGTGTTTCTGGGGCCAGAAGGCCATAATAATCAGAAAGACAGTGAGGCAGTCTACCACACCCAGGGCATTGCACAGACAATGGACTAGAGCACACCTCCCATCTGCCTGTGTAAAAGGTCCATCTTTCTGTCCTCAAACTTCAACCTGAGGGACAAGCTTCAGAATGGCCACACATCTAGAGGCTTCAGAACTGCTCTCAGAGAACACAGGGAGGGAGACACCATCTTTGAGACTTCCCTTGGCCTCACCACAGCTCCCAGAAAGGGGCTTATACAATCATCTGAAGCACTGATTTTTGCCACTGATGCCAAGGAGACACTTCCAGATCTCCTTGCCTGGAAATGAGCAGGACCTATGACTGTGGTCACACAGGACTATACATATCTGTATTCTTTACAAGCTTCTGCTCAAAGGTCTGGTTTCCAATCAGCCCTGAAACTAGGTGCTGACTGAGGTTGCTTCCTCTGGAACACTGGCCGGTCTTGGCACACCTTCAACACCAGGGACCTATCCAGAATAAATCAGGAGGCTTAGGCAGTCACAAATGTTCAAGAGGCAACCAAGAGCTAGGGCACAAAGCCACTCCTTTAAGACTGGGAGAGGTTGTTGTTTCACTTATTAGAAGGAATAAACAGAGCATCAAGCAAAATGAGCAATCTGTTCCAAACAAAAGAACAAAACACCCTAGAGAACCTACTTTCAGCAAATTCGTGAAGGCAGAATTCCAGCAAGCTCTGCCGATGCAGCATCACAGCAAGTTCTCTGACCTCCAATGAGCCAAGGCTCTGGCCTCTCCAATAAGGTAGGATCTCGGTCCTGGTGTTATGGTGGGGGAGGGCTGTTTTGCCCCCTATCTCAGCCCTAAGGGACTCCTGTTACACCAACTCACTGCCAAGGTTCATAATTTTTCAATGTTAAACTTTCCCTGTTCAAATCACTGAGTAATTTTTTTTTTTTTTAATTTCCTCATTGGAGCCAGATTGATGAGTTTTGTTTGAGTTTTAGGAGTAAGGCCTAATTAGAATAGCTTGAAGAGAGACAGGGAGATGAGGAATTGGAGAACTGAGTGTGAATAACTCTTTTGAGGGAGTGCCTGGGTGGCTCAGTCAGTCAAGTGCTTAGGTCCTGGGATTGAACTTCAGCTAGGGTCCCTGCTCAGCGGGGAGTCTTCTTCTCCCTCTACCCTTCCCCTGCTCATGCTTGCTTTCTCTTGCTCTCAAATAAATAAAATTAAAAAAAAAAGACAAAAACTCTTTTAAGGAAGATTGTTTTGCTGTAAAGGGGAGCAAAGACCATAAGCATAAGAACAAGAGAGTAATGGTCCAAACCGTAGATTTTTTTTTTTTTTAAGGGAGAAATGACGTCACTGACCATAGTGCTACAATAACGACTCATAACCCCTTCTTTCATAATTCAAATACTTGCATCAGGATATTGATCTAGCAGAAAAAATAAATTGTATGTATTGAAATGTAATGCATATTCCCCATGTGAATATATTTAGAATATGTATCTATATATGTCAGAAGAAAGTGAAATGTTTAGGCAACTCTCTCTATAATCAAAGTAAAAAGTACCATGAATACTGAAGCCACCTCAATACATAATTCAAAAGTGATGTAAGTTCCATGTGACCAAGGACACTTTGCATGCTAATTGTTGTGACCTAAGACCTAAATGGGGAGACACTCGGGGTATCCCTGATGGATGAGTGAAAATAGACTTTGATTTTCCCTTATGTGCACCCTCCTCAGGATGCCTTGGACATTTCATGTTTTCACAAAATATCCAAATTGATATAAAACATCCAAATTAAACCACAATAAATAAAATCAATATCTTAGTGTGTTTAAGCATCCCTGAAACTTATTTTACTATAAAGATAAAGATTTAAACTAGAAATTTAATATATATCTATTAGTATATATGCTATTTAACTCTATTCTGACATGAAAAAATGAAGGATGGAGGAAGGCCCTTTATTAGCATAAATGACATATTACTCTATTAATAAAATGACAGCACAAATAAAAAGAATACACAAAGGTTATTTATAGTTAACAAATATATATGTATTTATTCACATATATTCATATATAGCTTTGACCAAGAGAGCATTTAAATTTAACTTTGTACAGAAAAATTTTTATTATAATGGTATTAGGATCTTTGTAAATTTTATTTCCATAAGCAAGCTTTACAAAGATCACTTCCAGTTTAATAAACAGAAGTATGAGTTTTGATCAGAGTGACTCTGTCAGTGAAATGGGGAAACATATACTAAATGTTTTCAAAGCAAAATAAATGGTATTTACGAAGAAAGGCATGGCCTTCACCATGTCAATAACAGGAAGAGATAAGTAAGCAATTCAGTTGGCTTCCTGAGACATGGAAACCATTTTCCTAGTAGCCCTTGGCAATTTTGTGGATAATTTTAGGGAGCAGGTTTGTCATTTGTTTGTTTACTTTAGGTAAAATAACTCAGTTAATTTTTAAAAAGAGCTACTGAAAGTTCTATCACATGTATCATCATCTTCACTAAGGAGTGAGGGAATTATTTATTCACTCATTTTAGACACTTTATCAGAAGAGTAGGTATTTCTGAAAGCAATATGTTCAAGCAAAAATATATTCTGTATTTGGATACTCTTAGTGGGAAAGTAAGTTATATTAATTTTGTAAATAATGATTCTGAATCCTCAGCTTTTTCTTGTAATCTACAATGTAAACACCCAACAACATTTAACACAATTAAATCTGAACTTGCTATTTAAATGTATTCCATGTCATTTCCAGAAAATTTACCCATGCCATTTTTATCTAGACCACCAAAATGTCTTACCAGAACTCATCATTAACCTCCTAATTAACCTTCATATTTTCTCCTTTGTCTTGTACTGTCTAGCCTCTCTACAGCTGTCAAATTTATTTTTAATACAGATGTCAAGTCATGTCAAGTCTCTGCTCAAAAAAAAAAATGCCATCTCTCTCAGAATCAAATCTAAAACCTAATAGGACTTAAAATACTGTAAGATCTTATTTCCACAATCTCTCTGTCTTTATCTCTCACCAGTCTTCCCTTTACAAACATAGATTATCGTTTTCCAGTACCAAAATTACAAAAATCGTCCTCATCCTTAGGGACATGACACTTACTGTTCCCTTAGACTGTGAATCTTTTCCTTTACAGATATCATCATAATCTCCTCTTTCACTTCGGTCAAGTCTCTGCTCAGAAATAATCTTAACAAAGAAATCTCTCCTGAGCAGTTGACTGAAATAGCAATGCCACTCTCCCTTCATATCACTTTCTTTTCTTACAAGCCTTTATTAGAGTTCATGTCCCCTATCATTCTTTCAAATAGTTTTTTTTTTTAATTTTAATGTCTTGCTGTTTATTTATTTGTGTTTATGTATTATTGTCAGAATTAAACCTTCCTGAGGCCAGAGATTATTCCCAGTACACCAAATAAGGTCTAGAAAACAATATAGCTTTTTTTTAAATATTTTATTTATTTATTTGACAGACAGAGATCACAAGTAGGCAGAGAGGCAGGCAGAGAGAGGAGGAAGCAGGCTCCCTGCTGAGCAGAGAGCCCGATGTGGGGCTCAATCCCAGGAACCTGGGATCATGACCTGAGCCAAAGGCAGAGGCTTTAAACCACTGAGCCACACAGGCGCCCCTAGAAAACAATATATCTTTAATTTCTATTAGTGGGGTAAATAAATCAATTATTTTCCTGTTTCCAAATTCCTTGGAATTTGCTTTGCCAAGAGATCCACTAAAATTGTTAGACATGGGGCACCTGGATGGCACAGTGGGTTAAGTGTCTGATTCTTGGTTTCTGCTCAGGTCATGATCTCAGCAAGGGAAGGGTCAGGCTCTGGGCTCCGTTTGGAGTTTCTCTCTTCCTGTCCCTCTGCCCCTCACCCACCAAAATAAATGAATAAATCCTTAAAAACATATATTTTCATTAACTCAGGACCTCAAATAGATTATCGCAAGTGTAAGGGCACTAAGCACTAGACCTAAAGGAAGTCAATATCAGATACAAGGGAGATGTTACAGTCTTTGTAATTTCGGTTTTTACATATGGCATGAGGCAGGGATTGAAATTTATTTTTCCCTTTATGGAAACAATTATTGCAGCACGAGTTGGAAAGTTTTTCTATTTCCTATTAATTTCTGTTGGCTCAAAAATAGATTGCCATTTAAGTGTGTGTTTATTTTATGACAGTCTCCTTTGTTCATAGCTGTCTTGTCTATCACTTTGCCTACAGTATAGAGGTCTGTTCCTGTGGCTTCCTATTAAGTTTTAAAGTCATTAAGCATAGTAAGTTTTCAAGTAACTCTTGTTCTTTTCCAATAGTTAAAATATTTAAACTTTCTGTATAAATTTTAGAATCTGCTTGCCAATTTCTATTTAAAAATCCTGCTGTGGATTAGGTTGGATCTGTAGATTAATTTAGGGAGAAATAACAACTTAACAATATTTATTTCCTGTCTACCCTCTTGGAAAAATTTTCTAGTTCTTGGTGCATAAGTGTTACGTATTCTACATTAAATTTATCGCTAAGCATTTTAGGTTTTTTGACCTATTGCAGATAGAGTTTTAAGTATTTCTTATTTGTTACTGTGCAGAAAAATAGACTTGATTTCTGTATATTGGACTTGAGCTCTGCTAACATTGCTAAATTCACTTAAAATTGATAATAACTTTTTAAATATTCCTTAGGATTTTCTACATAGTAAACTTTGCCAGGATTATTTCTAGGGCTAGACATATTTAAACTATTTTATTTCCAAAACTTATCCATTTTATCTCTTTTTCCATATATATTTTAATAGCTCAGACCTCAAGGAAAATACTGAGTAGAAACTAAAAAGTAGACATCCATGTTTGATTTCTATTTTTATGGAGAATTGTTCATTATCACACCATCAAGTATGATGTCAACTGTAGGTTTTCATAAGTGCTGTTCATCATACTGAGGAAATTGCCTTGTCTTCTTGTTTTGCAATTTCCTTAAGTAATGCACTTTCTTTTTAATTTTGTCAAATGATTTTCCTATGCCTGTTAATATAATTTATTATATTTTTATTTATTAATTTATTATTAATATAATATATAAGTTCATATTCAATATTCTGTCAATATGGCATATTATATTCATTGAATTTCAAATTGAGAACCAAGGTTAATGTATTATGTTTTTATATGCTGTTACATTTTCTTCCTAATGCCTTATTAAGGATGTTTACAATTATGTTCACAATGAATATTAGACAGCAATATTATTTTCTTGTCAAATATAAATATTAGAACTTCACTACTCTCATAAAATGAGCAGGAAACCGTCCACTTTTCTATATTTGGGCCTGGTGTTTTCATTCTGGGATGGTATTGATAAATTCAGTTTCTTAAATATCTATGCAACTATTAAGACATTTTATTTGTTATATTTTTAACAATTTTATTCATTTCACTTACTTGTTGAATTTATCATTCATTGGTTCAAAATATTGCTTTTTTTGTCATTGTAATGCCTCTGAAATTTTGTGCTATACCTCTTCCATTTCTAATACTGGAAATTTGCATCATTTATTTCATTCCTGATCAATCTTGCTAGATATTTGTGTATATTATTAATATTTGCAAAGAGTAAATTTTTTCACTTTCCTACCTTGCCATTTGCCTATTCTCTTTTTTTAATTAAAGATTTTATTTATTTATTTATTTATTTATTATCAGAGAGAGAGAGAGAGGTAGGGTGCGCAAGTGAGGAGAGCAGCATGCAGAGGGAGAAGCAGGATCCCTGCTGACCTGGGAGCCCGATGCAGGACTCTATCCCAGGACACTGAGATCTGAGTTCCAGGCAAATGTTTAACTGACTGAGACATCCGGGTGTCCTGCCATTTGCTTGTTTTCAATTCATATTTACTTTTCATTTTATCTTAATTATTTATTAATTCCTTAGGTCTTAGTTATTTCTTTCTTTTATTTTTGTGTATAATCTGCACATTTAATGTAAGTAAAGTTTAGACCATTCATTTATTTTCCTGTATAAAATTTAATGCTATAAATTTCTCCTTGAACACTAAATCAGCTGCGTTCCATAAATTTGATTTCTTATATTTTCCTATCTGTGATATCTAATTTCTATTTTCTCTTTTAATTCATTTTTCAATATGTGAGCTATTTGGAAGTTGTTGTTTATTTTCCAAAAACATTTTTAATTTTCTGCCTCTCATATTATTGACTTCTAATTTATTTCCACTTTGGCTACATAATACATTCTGCAAGATTTTTATATTTCAAACTTATTAAAATTTATATAATTCAACATATTGTTTACCTTGCTTAGTGCTCCATGTGTGCTTATAAAGACGGTATTCTTCAGCTGTTGGTTGTAGTTATTTACAAATGTTAAGTAAGCCAATTTGGTTTAGAGTGTCATTCAGATTTTATGTACTTCTCCTGATATGTTGTTCAATTTTTCTATGAATTATTAAGGAAACATGTAATTTGCAATTCTGATTGTAGATTTGACTATCCCTCCCTTTATTCTTGTCCTGTTTGAGTTACGTATTTTGTACCTCTGGCATTATATTCGTAAATGTTTAAGATTAGATCTTCTGGATTAGTTAAATTCTTTATCATTATGAACACTTATCATTATAAAATCCTCTGTTTTATGTCCAGATTTCTATGCCACTATTTGCATAATATACTTTTTTAATCCTTTTACTTTCAATCTATGTGTATCTTGATTTTTAGAGTGCAATCTTTGTGGAAGTATATAGCACTACAGGCCAACCTCAAGAAGCAAAAACAATCTCAAATAACCTAATCTTACAAGTAAAGGAGCTAGAAAAAGAAAAGTAGAAGAAGAAGCTTAAAGTCCACAGAAGAAGGGAAATAATGAAGATTAGAATAGAAATAAATTATATAGAAACCACAACAACAACAAACACAAAACACACACACACACAACCCCACAATAGAACAGATCAATGAAATTAAAAGATGGTACTTCGAAAAAAAAGTTATAAAGTTGAAAAACCCCTAGTCAGATTTATCAAAAAGAAAAGAGAAAGGACTCTATAAATAAAATCACAAATGAGAGAGTGTAGATCACAACCAACACCACAGAAATACAATTAAAAGAGAATCTTATGAAAAACTGTATGTCAACAAATTGGACAACCTAGAAAAATGGATAAATTCCTAGAAACATACTATCAAAATTTAAAAAGGAGGTAATAGAAAACTTGAACAGACCAATAAGCAACAAAGAAATTGAATCAGTAATCAAAAACTTCCCAAAAAAACAAAAGTCCAGGGCCAGATGGCTTTCTAGGGAAATTCTATCAAACATTTAATGAAGAGTTGATGCCTAGTCTTCTCAAGCTATCTACCCTGCAAAAAAAGAAATGGAAGGAAAGCTTTCAAACTCATTCTATGAGGCCAGCATTACCCAGATATCAAAACCAGACAAAACTCCACTAAAAAAGAGAAGTTCAGGCCAATATGCTTGATGAATACGGATGTAAAAATTCTCTGTGAAGTACTAGCAAATCAAATTCAGTCGTACATTAAAAAAATCATTTACCATGATCAAGTGGGATTTATTTCTGGGTTACAAGGGTGGTTCAATGTTCACCAATCAATCAACATGATACACCATATTAATAAAAGAAAGGATAAGAAACATATGATCCTTTCAACAAATACAGCAAGAGCATTTGACAACATCCATTCATGATAAAAACCCTCAACAAAGTTGGGTTAGAGGGAACATACCTCAACATAATAAAAGCCATATATGAAAGGTCCACAGCCAGTATTATTCTCAATGGGGAAAAACTTAGAGGTCTCCCTCTACAGTCAGGAACAAGACAGGGATGTCCACTCTCACCATTGTTATTTCTCATAATTCAGACCACAAAAAAGAAATAAAAGGCATCAAAATCAGCAAGGAAAAAATTAAACATTCACTATTTGCAGATGACATGATAGTCGATATAGAAAACCCAAAAGACTGCACCAAAGAAATGCTAGAACAGATACATGAACTCCATAAAGTTGCAGGATACAAAGTCAACATACAGAAATTTGTTACATTTCTATAAATCAGTAATGAAGCAGCAGAAAGAGAAATCAAGGAATCAGTCCCATTTACAACTGGACAAAAAACATAAGAAACCTTAGAATAAATGTAACCATAGAAGTAAAGGATCTGTATTCTGAAAACAATAAAACACTGATTAACAAAATTGAAGATAACATAAAGAAATGGAAAAACATCCCATGTTCTTGGATTGGAAGAACAAGTAATGTTCTTGTTCTTTGCTACTACCTAACCAATTTACACATTTAGTGCAATCTCTATACTAGCAGCATTTTTCACAGAGCTAGAAAACAAAAATCCTAAAATTTGTACAGAAACAGAAAAGACCATGAACAGACAAAGCAATCTTGAAAAAGAAAACCAAAGCTGGAGACATCACAATTCTGGATTTCAAATTATATTACAAAGCCATAGTGATCAAGACAGTATGGTCCAGGCGCAAAAACAGACAGATAGATCAATAGAACAGAATAGAAAACCCAGAAATGAACCCACCATTATATGTTCAAAGCAAAAAAGTACTGGGAAAAAAAAAGTTAGAGTAGATAATTTCTATGTATTTAATAGAGCTAAGGAGGTGTCAGTATTTCTCTTTAAGCCTGGAATTAAAACTTTTGATTTTATTCCTTTACCACTTCTGGGTACTGTACAAAATTGAAACTATACAGTTTCTGGATGTGCATTCTAAGACATGCACACTAAGGTAAAGTTGGGAGGAATAGAAGAAAAATAGAAAGGAGATGAAAAATACAATAAAAGAGAGGGTGGGGGGGAGAGAAGTCAGTTTACAGAGTGAGCAACATGAAGAGAAAAATAAGTGATTTTTAACCTAGATGATGGTCTGGGCTCAATTATATTAGCAATTATGTTAGCAAATTGTCCTTCTAAGGATTAAGGTAGAAGTAAAAGGACAAAACAAAGCAGAGACAAATTGATTTTGTATCTACACTTGTCTGAGTTCCTTGAGAATTTTGCAATGTAGTTATGTACTGCCATTTAGTTGAGAATCAATAAGTAGTTTTTATATGAATGAATACAGTGGCCTAGCTGTGTTTCTACTTTATATATTATATAATTTAATGTCCCAATAACTCAGAAAGGTAGGCGTTATTATCTTTACAGAGGAATAATTTGAAACTCATACACAAAATATCATCAAGAGCTGTTAAATGGTGGATGTAAATTTCAAACTCAGGTCTATTAGATTCCAAATCTGATGGGTTTCTCATTTCCTATGAGAAATGCCTGCTCTGCCACTACTCTGCTATGCCACTACTATGTACACTTGATAATCATCTTTATGACTTTCATCTGCATTATTGTACAGATTATACTATTTTATTTTATTTTTTATTTTTTTTAAATTTATTTATTTTCAGCATAACAGTATTCATTGTTTTTGCACCACACCCAGTGCTCTATGCAATCCGTGCCCTCTTTAATACCCACCACCTGGTTCCCCCAACCTCCCACCCCCCGCCGCTTCAAACCCCTCAGATTGTTTATCAGAATCCATAGTCTGTCATGATTCACCTCCCCTTCCAATTTCCCCCAACTCTCTTCTCCTCTCTAACTCCCCTTGTCCTCCATGCTATTTGTTATGCTCCACAAATAAGTGAAACCATATGATAATTGACTCTCTCTGCTTGACTTATTTCACTCAGCATCATCTCTTCCAATCCCGTCCATGTTGCTACAAAAGTTGGCTATTCATCCTTTCTGATGGAGGCATAATACTCCATAGCGTATATGGACCACATCTTCCTTATCCATTCATCCGTTGAAGGGCATCTTGGTTCTTTCCACAGTTTGGAGACCATGGCCATTGCTGCTATAAACATTGGGGTACAGATGGCCCTTCTTTTCACTCCATCTGTATCTTTGGGGTAAATACCCAGTAGTGCAATTGCAGGGTCATAGGGAAGCTCTATTTTTAATTTCTTGAGGAATCTCTACACTGTTCTCCAAAGTGGCTGCACCAACTTGCATTCCCACCAACAGTGCAAGAGGGTTCCCCTTTCTCCACATCCCCTCCAACACATGTTGTTTCCTGTCTTGCTGATTTTGGCCATTCTAACTGGTGTAAGGTGATATCTCAATGTGGTTTTAATTTGAATCTCCCTGATGGGTAGTGATGATGAACATTTTTTCATGTGTCTGATAGCCATTTGTATGTCTTCATTGGAGAAGTGTCTGTTCATATCTTCTGCCCATTTTTTGATATGATTATCTGTTTTGTGTGTGTTGAGTTTGAGGAGTTCTTTATAGATCCTGGATATCAACCTTTGTCTGTACTGTCATTTGCAAATATCTTCTCCCATTCCGTGGGTTGCCTCTTTGTTTTCTTGACTGTTTCCTTTGCTGTGCAGAAGCTTTTGATCTTGATGAAGTCCCAAAAGTTTATTTTGGCTTTTGTTTCCTTTGCCTTTGGAGACATATCTTGAAAGAAGTTGTTGTGGCTGATATCGAAGAGATTACTGCCTATATTCTCCTCCAGGATTCTGATGGATTCCTGTCTCACGTTGAGGTCTTTTACCCATTTTGAGTTTATCTTTGTGTACGGTGTAAGAGAATGGTCCAGTTTCATTCTTCTACATATAGCTGCCCAGTTTTCCCAGCACCATTTATTGAAGAGACTGTCTTTTTTCCACTGTATATTTTTTCCTGTTTTGTCGAAGATTAACTGACCATAGAGTTGAGGGTCCATATCTGGGCTCTCTATTCCACTGGTCTATGTGTCTGTTTTTATGCCAGTACCATGCTGTCTTGGTGATCAAAGCTTTGTAGTAAAGCTATTTTAAAAATTTACTTACATACAGAATCCATTGAATAATAGATGTAATCCTAAAACACAGATGATTAAAAAGAAAAAAAAAAAAAAGGTAAAGAAAATTAAAATACCAGGTTTTCCTCAACTCAAGGCCAACCAGATAATACTTGAGTAAATGTTAGAATAGATTATAAAGAAGTGGCATGTACCATAAAGAAATATCCCTGTCAACAGTCAATGAAGAGATACGGAAGGGTGCTTTTAATGCCATCCATAATGACACTAAGGATGAAAAGATACATGTATATGGTGGAGGAAGTTGGTGGCAGAGAGAATTGGCTACATCTAAGGCAAAGCCTGAGCCTGGTCTGTGATTCAAGAGAAAGCAAGTTCATGCAAAAATCTACATTCTCACCATAGAAAATGTGGCTGGTGGCTGAGCCCAGATATGTAGTGCAATGTCTTTAAACTATGTTCAGAAATCTGGACAAAAGATTTTGTGAAATGAAAGAATTTCAGAAAATTTTACATGGAAGTTGTACAGAAAAAAAAAAATGACATGATCAGTTTGAATTTGGAAAATTACTCATGCTTTAATGTGGAAAATAGACTGAACAAAAATGAGTTGATTCAAAGATACCAATTAGGAACAGTGAAAATCAGAGAGGTGATATCATTTTGAATCAAAAGGATTGAGAGATTGGGATATACTGAGTACACAGAGTGGAGATATATTGGGTATCAGTGAAAGACGGAAAAGAGTTAAATTCCTGGCACTAAATAATCTTAAAACATCCTACTGTGTGATGGTATATTAAATTTTTTATATATCAAACATTATTTGAATACACCACTTGTAATTTTTTGTATTTCTCATTTCATTATTATAGTGAACTTGGTAATTCTTAATATCTGCTACCATTTATATGCATAGTTTATTTTTCAAGTTTTCTTATATGAATTTAATTACTTATATAATGCTAGAGATGTAAAATTGAATACCTTAACATTTTTTTTCAATTTTTTAAATTGATAAAAATCATGTATATATTCTTCTCTCTCCTATTTTGCATTTATGTTCTGACTCCATTTCCACTCCCCGCTTATGGCAAGAATGTTTTAGCTGTTTAATCAGCATATTACTAAAAAAGAAATCCCTGCTTAAATAGTAACTATAATTCAAATAAATTTGTGGGAAGATTATAATAAAGAAAAAAAGGTATAGTCTTCTGTAAGGAAAAAAAAAAGACAAAATGAAAACAAAAAAACCTTATGAGCAGAAGTTCTATAATGATGGCAATAAACACAGAGTCCTTCTAGACCATTTATCTTCACTCTCTTAGGCTGGAAAGGAAAACATTTCCCAACTCCAATTTTGTATAAATATGTTTTCCACAGCACATTTTAATGCATTATTGCCTTTCTTCTTCAAAGGGAGTTTTGAGCAGGTAGGATATAAGTAAGATCTGAAAAGGCCCCAACTAATGACATCTGCAAGTGCATTTGGAACATTTGTCAATAGGAAAAGGCAATAGATCATCTGTCTCTGAATAAACCTGCACTGTGCTTTGGAAGTGACTGGTATCTCTAACATGGCTGCTCAATTTTTTTGACCCTGTACTCACTTGGTTGTAATGCTCTTCTTTGAGATTCAAGACAACACAGTACAGTCCTCTAATGTTTTTCAAGAGTAAAGATAATGATAATGATCACAAGGATAGCAACATAGTTATCATCATAATCATTTTAAATATAACAGAGATTCCAATCTATTTCTGAAGGTTTTTTTTTTTTTTCCAATATGCCAGAAGCTTGTAAAGGTACTACATTGTTTGCAATAAAACTTAGAAAGGAGCTCTATTTCAGCTCTGCAGTAAAATCTTGACATAACCATCATGTTAGTTTGTAAATAATTTAAAACACTCCATAATACATAAAGATTTTGAAGATTAGAGCAGTAAACTTATAAGGTTCTATCCTGATAATGTATATTTTTGTATATTTTGATATGTTTTTCAAATTATAGTATTATAACATCTTTGTAGTATGCAGGTGGCTATGCTCAACTCCATGCTTAAATTAAACACAATAAAATGGTAGCATGCTCTTTTAAATATTTTTTAGTACATTGATGGCTTCATAGCTCATGATTACTTTGTATTTCCTAATGTACATTTTTTGCAAGGCAATTATATTAGAATTCTCCTACCCTAAATATTTTAAACTCTATAGAAACATCAAAAACTGTTGTATCAATGCACATTTACTCTAAAATTTAATTAAGTTCCAGTCTTGATAGAATTGGCAAATGAACAGATACAAATATGCATAATATTTTCCTTGAGAAACGTGGAAAAAAACTTTCTATTTTATGTTGGTTTGAAAAACATTTAGAGACACATTAAATTTTATCTTCAACATAAACCAGGATATAAGATTTTTCTTGTACTGTTAAAGGACAGACTCTGAAGCCAATTGTTTATCTTGAAATTTTTCCACTACTATTTGCTATATGTGAGGGTTTAAATGAATTTCTTAACTTTCCTGTGCCCCAAATTCTCATTCTTTAGAGAAAGAAAAGACAAGAAGAGAAAAAAGAAAAGGAGGGAAGGGAGGAAGGAAAAGAAGAAGAAGAAAGGAAGAAAGAAAGAAAGAAAGAAAGAAAGAAAGAAAGAAAGAAAGAAAGAAAGAAAGAAAAGAAAGAAAGAAAGAAAGGAAAATGGAAAATAAGTGCATTTATCTGATAAGAATACTGTGAGAGCAAAATGTATTGTGCTGAGAACTTGGCCTTATACAAAGTCTGGACTAGGAGAGCTCCTGGGTGGCTCAGTTGTTAAGCATCTGCCTTCAGCTTGGGTCATGATCCCAGAGTCCTGGGATCAAGCCCCACATCAGGCTCCTTGTTCCACAGGAAGCCTTCTTTATCCCTCTCCCATTCTGCCTGCTTGTGTTCCCTCTCTTGCTATGTCTTTCTCTGTCAAATGAATAAATAACATCTAAAAAAAAAAAGTGTGTACTATATAAATGTATACTCCTCAAACTTCTACTACTGTAAGGCAGAGATGACTATCACATTTAATGGATGAGCAATTTTATGATGATAGAAATTATGACTTATTTAAAGTCAAATAGTTAATCTGTTGCTAAGGAAATATTAAAATCTACATTTCACTTTAGTTATGTAAAGTCAATTTTTATAAAAGAAATTTTTCTCTGTACTTAATGATATACTGAAATTGGCAATTAATTTCAATAATTTACCACATGAGTCATTTCTCCAGATTGTTGATCACTTATAAAGATTATCATTTTAAATTGTATCAGAAAATACAATAATCATCATGATATACAATCACTCTTAGAGCACAGGGGAGAAAGTTGAGAAGATTTTACAAAAGAAGTAGCATCAGGTTTATGCTGGATTATAAATGTATTAAAATTGTAATTTTAAATCAAAAATATGTCTTTTTATGCCATGCTTCTGCCACTGTCTATGAATGGCTTTGGGCAAGATATTTAACTTATCTAAATCTTGATTCTATCACCTGAAAAATGAAAATAACAAAAACATATTCTTCATGGTGTGTTAACTAATTCAGTTGTCTTTCCCAGCAATATATTCATAATTGGATATCTAAACATGCCAGGAATATTTATCACAGCTTTATTTATAATGGTAAAAAGTATCATTGAATATATGGATATATCTTTTTTTTTTGATAGGGGAATGAAATTATTTTAACAAAAATCTCTAAATAGGTGAAGGGGAGTAAGCTCATGATGAGCACTGAGTAATGTATACAATTATTTAATCAGTGTATTGTACACCTGAAACTAATATAACACTGTATGTTAACTATGCTACAATTAAAATTAAAAAATTAAAAAAAGAAAGTTAAAGGAAAAAATCTCAAGGACACTAGGAAGAATGTCGTTATTTTAAAAATAAAAACAAATCTATACTAAAAAAACTGGCTTAAATATTTCTTTTAAAATGAGAAAGAGACCATAAAAGACTCTTAACTCTAGGAAACAAACTGAGGGTTGCTGGAGGGGAGGGAGGTGGGAGGATGCGGTAACTGGGTGATGGACATTAAGGAGGGCACATGATGTAATGAGCACTGGGTGTTATGTACAACTGATGAATCACTGAACTCTACCTCGGAAACCAATAATACACTGTATGGTATTTGAATTTAAATAAAATAAAATTTTAAAAAATTCTCAGAAAAAAGTAAAATGAGAGACAGGAAATAATGCTTACTTTCATCATCTTTATACAATTTTATACTGGAGAAGACTGGAGTTCTTAGCAAATGTATTGACATAGACAAATAGATGATAATAGATACAGATGATAGATGATAGATAGATAATAGATGGATAGATGATAGATAGATAGATAGACAGACAGACACAAAATAGAGTGCCTGGATGGCACAATTGGTTAACTACCTGACTCTTGGTTTTGGTTCAGATCATGTACTCAGGGTCTTGATATTAAGCCCCGAGTTGGGCCCCACCCTGGGGATGGAGCCTATTTAAGATTCTTTCTCTCCCTCTCTCTCTGCCCCTCCTTGTTTCCACTCTTTCTCTCTCTCTCAAAACAAACGAACAAACAAAAAAAGACATAGAAGTATATAACATCAGAAATAATAATAAAATAACCTACTATATTTTGAAGGTTCATAGTTGTCTTTGTAGGAAATTCCCTGAAAGGATACCAAATCTTCATTATAATCAATAACAGTTAAGTAATTTGCTGCATGTTAAGTACATGTAAAATCATGAATGGCATTTCTCTCCATGGATATTAAGTATTCAGAAAGAATCCTATAAAAAGGTGAAAGACTTTTATGAAAAACAAAAACAAAAATCATGCAACAGTTTCACATGGATATTTCCTCACAAGTTGCTTAGAACCCACGTAAAGTGAGAAGTACTATATTTATGGATAGGAAAATTATAAATGTATATAATTCTGACTAAATTAATTTACAAATTAAATGTAATTCTAATCACAATAACTCCTGCCTTCTTTGTCAAATTTGATCAGGTGATTCTAAAATGTATATGTGAGGGGCGCCTGAGTGGCCCAGTGGGTTAAAGCCTCTGCCTTCGGCTCAGGTCATGATCCCAGGGTCCTAGGATTGAGCCCCTCATTAGGCTCTCTGCTTGGCGGGAAGCCTGCTTCCCCCTCTCTCTCTGTCTGCCTCTCCGCCTACTTGTGGTCTCCCTCTCTCTCTCTGTCAAATAAATAAATAAAATCTTTTTTAAAAAATAACAAAATGTATATGTGAGAGAAAAGAGTTAACAATAACCAAGACTCTCTCAAAGAGCAGTTTCTATCTGTAATCTGAAACCATGCACATACATGACATTTAATCCATGGCACAATTTCCTTTACTATCACACAGAAAATTATATTTTTGTGATAAAATACTAAGTGCTTGTATTAGTTACCTCTTGTTGCCTAATAATTGCTCTGTAACTTATCAGGAAACATCTATTATTAGCAGTCATAGTGGTATTTTAAACTGCAAAAATGACAAATGTTTATTGAAGTAAGGTAGTCCAGTGGATACAACTGAGAAAGCACACATCCGTTGGTCAGGGCCATAAGAGCCTCCACCACATTGCCTACGCATTCCTCAAGCTCTTTTCTGCTCATTGAGATGTCCGTCTTTGACATTATCAGCTCCAATTTTATTTTTAAAGATTTTTTAGTTATTTATTTGAGAGCAAGAGAGAAAGCTCACAAGTGGGTGGGAAGGCCAGAGGGAAAGGGAGAAGAGACTCCTCACTGAGGAGCCAGCCCCACACAGGGCTTGATCCTAGGACCCTGAGAGCCTAACCTGAGCTGAAGGCTGACGCTTTACCAACAGAGCCACCCAGGAGTCCTTCAGCTCCAAATCTTCTTTCCTTTTCCCTCTGCTGTTTGACTTTGTGCACCAGGAACTGCCTGTCCCTGATCACAGACATGGCCGTCTCCAGATTGGAATTCTGTATCTTCTTTTTCTCCTTCTCCTTCATGTCTTCGCTGACTAGCTCCAGGCCTATAGGACTACTAAGTTTCATGCTTCTTAAGAAGCTGGTCTGGTTTCTTGAGTTTGAAATCTAGGTGTGACTTAGCTCAGTGGTTCAGGCTTAGAGTTTCTCAGGAGGCAAAAGTCAAAACTGTTGGCTGAGACTGCAGTGTGTGAAGTTGATATTTGGACTAAAGGATCTGCTTCCAGGCTTACTCTTAATTTTATTGGCAGAAGGCTTCAGTTCCTCATCAGGTGGGCTCTCTCCATGGGGCTGCCAACAGCATGACTTCCTCCAGAGTAATGATAGAAGAGAGACTGAAGGAGTGATTGCACGAGTATGCCCCAAGGAACTAAACAGGAAGACTATGAAGGGGTGTAAATTTCAGGGAATGGCCATGGTAATTGGAGGTTGGCTATCATATTGCTTAACAAAAGTGAAATGTGAGTTCAGTTTTCAAAAAATTCCTAAACCAGTGTTATAGGATAATATTCTGTTCCTTTATGTATTGGTATATCTAATCACTCAGAAAACACTTTCTTTCAGCATTTAATATTCAAGTCTGAGAAAAATATAGAAAATATTTCAAAGAAATGCCTGTTCATTTCTTTCAGTCTACTCACTTAAACTGATAACTAGTTAGACAACAGTGAGTAAAGACTTAGAGGATGCATTCATTCATACCAATTAGTGTTGGGATTCCCGAAACAATAAAAATAATTCTCTTCATTTTTTGGCTTCTGAGACACTAAAAAGGCAAAGAAGAAACAAAAAGTCCAAAATATTACCTTATTTGCTGATTATGTTAATGTTGGATAACCTAGGTTAGCAAGCAGACTTGTAATTCTTAACTCTACAACTAAACAAACATACCCATTGACTACTGGCCTTATTCCACCACTGCTTTCTCCCGCACATGGGCAGGATGTTGAGAAATCCCTGTTATAGATTGGAACAACAGAGAAAATGAGGACTTGCTATGGACAACTCTTTCTATGACAAAAAGGGTTACTTTTCATAGAATTGCGATTGTCTCTTTCACTCTTTTACATAAATTATCTACCATTTCTTCAATAAAGGTTATGTCCTATTTTATTAGTGAGTAAACTCTCAGAGAATGTAAGACACAAGCAGTGGAAACAGTAATAAAGTTTATTTAAGTATTAAAAGATAAGTTTTTTTTTTTAAGATTTTATTTATTTATTTGACAGACAGAGATCACAAGTAGACAGAGAGGCAGACAGAGAGAGAGAGGGAAGCAGGCTCCCTGCCAAGCAGAGAGCCTGATGCGGCGCTTGATCCCAGGACCCCGAGATCATGACCCAAGCCAAAGGCAGAGGCTTAACCCACTGAGCCACCCAGGCGCCCCTAAAAGATAAGGTTTTTAAGCCAGCCCTAAGTGTGACTGATTGTTCTATCTTGTATGGTCCTGAGAAGGCAACTGATTAACTATGTCTCAAGAAAGACAGTTTGTGGAGGAAAAGGGAATAATAAAGGAGAAGACACATGTCTCCTACTGGTTACTGGTTACTGGTTAGCCTATGGGTTGTTACTTTACTTTCCAAAGGTTAATGCCATGGGTCATTAAATCCACTACCCTTCAATATGTGTGCACCCATAGACCCTGAGCAGGAACCCAGAGCCTATGCCTTGGTATCAGCAGGAAAGCCTCAGTGATAGGAAAGATATACATTGGGCAAGAATGGGGCAGGTTTACTGTCCTTACTACCAGGGTATTATTCCTATCTCACCTTTGATAAGCAACCCAGCTCCTGGATTTCTAATGTCTACCTATTATAATCATAATGAGCATCCATTAGGGCATAAAATTTTTTCTGTCTTCTTCCTTAATGAATTGTTCAGATTTCTATGTTACTAAAAACTATTTTCATTTTGGGGGGGGGAAGAGGGGCAATTAAATAATTTTAAATTTTAAAATTTTGTGCTGTTAAACCAAGGGTATGTCAAATAAGTATTTACTAAAACTTTTCATATTTTTTGGAATTTTTTACAGCAATGAAAGGTATATCATCTGTGGTTCTTATAGAAATCTTATAATCAAATATATATTTACCTTAACTTAGATTATTTTTACAGTTTGATAAAAATAAAATTTAGGGGCGCCTGTGTGTCTCAGTTGGTTAAGCTTCTGACTCTTGATTTTAGCTCAGGATCCGATCTCAGGCTGAGGTGGTGGGATTGAACCCTTTGGGGGCTCAGCACTCAGCTCCAAGTCTGCTCATCCCTCTCCCTCTGTTCCTTCCCCTGTTCACAAGCTCTCCCTCTGTCTCTCTCTCTCTTTATTTCTGTCTAAAATATATAAATAAATAGAATCTTTAAAAAAATAAAATCTAATCTGGAAAACTTTAAGATAAGGAGATTATGTAAAAGAGAACCTTTAAAAGGCTTAATCAAATAATATAAAATGTGATATTTTTCTAAATTTACAAAATCAACTTCCATCAAAAGAATTAAAATCTTTTTTTTTTTTTTTAAATTAATGTTTCCTTTATGTCAGATACAAGCTAGTAAAATAGGTCTAAACTAGAAGCTCACTTCCCCTGGTGCATCCACTGGGTGTCTGATTCAGTTTTTGTAACTCCATTAAGTAACTGTTGTTCTTTTCTTTTTTTTTTTAAAGATTTTATTTATTTATTTGACGGAGAGAGATCACAAGTAGGCAGAAAGGCAGGCAGAGAGAGAGGAAGGGAAGCAGGCTTCCTGCTGAGCAGAGAGCCTGATGTGGGACTCGATCCCAAGACCCTGAGATCATGACCCGAGCCGAAGGCAGCGGCTTAACCCACTGAGCCACCCAGGCGCCCAACTGTTGTTCTTTTCTAAACTTTATTTTTGTCGTTTGGTCATTTGAGATAATAAAGAGCACTGGACAGGACGTAAATAGGACCTTACATAATAGGACTGAGATTTCAAGGGTTTTTTGTGTGTGTACTAGACTTTGCTATGTACATATACACATACACTGAC
Organism: Enhydra lutris kenyoni; assembly: GCF_002288905.1. Lineage (NCBI taxonomy): Eukaryota > Metazoa > Chordata > Mammalia > Carnivora > Mustelidae > Enhydra > Enhydra lutris. The sequence goes on along the minus strand of NW_019154109.1, from coordinate 15,895,350 downwards.
TCTTGTTTCTATTCTTTTGATTTGCTCAAAATCAAAATTCTGAATCTTTAAACAAATGTTCACCAAATGCTTAGGATAGGCATTGGACACAAAAAAGAAATAAGCAACCATCAGAAGGCAAAGAATTTACCAACTATTGGTAAGAAACATATAGTAAATTAAAACACACAGGAACAAACACATAAAAATATAACAATTTACATGGCAGGATACCTACAAAGATAGTAGATGGCAAAGGTTAAATTTATCTTTGAGAGGCAGTAAATGAAGTGTTTGGGAAGGTTCAGCAATTTCTTTATAGAAGAAATAATATGAATTTGTTTTTGAAAGTTGGATAGGAATTCACAAAGCAGAAAACTGGAGAAAATCCAATTATGGCTGAGAGAAATAACAATTTTATTCAGAGACATTCAATCTGTTTTATGTTGTTAGAAAGTAAAGCTGTTTAGTTCCTTTTTTAATCTCATATTCTTTAAATATTATCTTCCATTAATCTCTGCAAATTAGATGCCATTATGATACTATTAAGAATATGAATCACAGATATGACTTGAAAAGCTGCAGGTGTAGGAGAATCTGCAGTAATAGTTTGAATAAAAATAGCCCACCCTACATTTCACACATTTTGCAACATTTCATTTACCTTTTTACCTCTTTTCTTAAATATTAATATTATCTAAATATGCTAAAATACTTTTATCTCCAAAGATTCTAAAATTATAAATAATTAGTGACATATATTTCTGTTTTCTACCTCATTCCACAAATGATTTCAAGGGATTCTCAGTAAATCTCATAATCCTGAGTTTAGTTGACCCTTAATCTAACCTTTTCATCTCTCCTTCTTGCTCCTTGGTTCCCCTTATACTTGTGTCTTAACCTCATTTTGTAAAAATAAAACTGTTTACTTTCTATCAAGTTATCAATCAACTTTCACTTTAAAGATTTTTAAAATGTATATATAGAGAAAGAGAGTGAGACAGAGAGAGAGAGCACAAGTTAGGGGGAGAGGCTGAGGGAGAGGAGAAGCCAAGCCTGGGATCAAGACCTGAGCTGAAGACAAATGCTTAACTGACTGAGCCACCCAGGCACTCTCCAACTTTTACTTTAATCCCACACAACAGAGCCCTAATAATTCATAATCTAATTACGCTTCGGTCAATACCATCTGATGCTTGGCTCCTTGTGCTTCAAGAGAACTGACCTACCACTCCTCATCCTTGGGGTATTTGTCTTTTTCCCTTTCAATTTCAGGAAATAATACTGTTTCTTTCTTTCTTTCTTTTTTAAGATTTTATTTATTTATTTGACGGACAGAGATCACAACTAGGCAGAGAGGTAGAGAGAAAGAGGAGGAAGCAGGCTCCCTGCTGAGCAGAGAGCCCGATGCGGGGCTCGATCCCAGGATGCTGAGATCATGACCTGAGCTGAAGGCAGAGGCTTTAACTCACTGAGCCACCCAGGCACCCCAGTCTGAGTGTTTCTGAGCATTCCCCTGAAGTACACAAACCAGTACTACTGGAAATTTATTCTCTTCAATTCAAAATGCCCTCTCTATCCTTTTGTATATTTTACAAATACTATAGAACAGGACAGTTTGATATCCTAATATAGGGTATTAAGAGCATGAGACTGAAGTCCGAATGGAATAGAAACTGCAATAGAAAATGCAATAGAAACTCGTCTCCTTTACACAATATACCACTATGTATGGACTTAGTAAGCCACTAGTAGAGTATCTGTGGACCTAAGATTTCATCTGGGAGTGAAAACTTTATAAAATAATATTTGAATGAGGATTAAATAACATAGTGGAGGTTGTTTTTAACACTCAGTGTGTGTTAGATAATACTTTTACTGTTACTACCCACAGCGGCTATTCAAAGACTTCTTCACTCTTCAGATGTGATTTACTCCATTAGTTCTACATTTACTCTTGTCACTTGGATATTTCTAATAACTCAGTGAAGAAATAGGATGCATTTATAAGAGCACTCTGAACTTTCTTCCCTTTTGTGTACATTATCTGTAACTAGACTTGAAAAAATTAATTATTATTATTATTATTATTATTTTAGAGAAAGAGAGGGAGCTCATGAGTGGGGGAAAGTAGGGAAATGGGGGAGGACAAAGGGAGAGAATCTTAAGCAGACTCCATGCTTAAGGTGGGGCCTGAGGAGGGGGCCTTATCTCAGGACTCTGAGATCATGACCTGAGCTGAAATCGAGAGTTTGGTGATTAACAGACTGAGTCACCCAGGCCCCCTTTCATTATTTAAATGGACAAATACATAAGATTCTCTGGCTGAACTCTTTATTTATGCTTTACGTCCCATGTCTCTTAGTCTTTGGGAAACTCCTCCATTACATCCCTACTCTTTTTTTTGTTTTTTTTTTTTTTGGTGGGGGGAGTAGGTAGTAGTTCTGTATTTTTTATATTTGATCAAGTCTATAAGCAGATCACATTTTTTTATAAAATTTATATAGTTATAAATTAATTTATAGTTATAAAAATAACTATATCAGAAACCTTCCTCAAGTATAGCTTATCAGCTATCATGTATACCTAGCGTCTTCCTTAACACACCACTCGGGCACATAATTTTTCTCTCTTCTCTTGCATTATTCCTGAACTGCTTTCAACTTTCTTTCCTTACTCCATTATAACCCTGTTAAAACTACCAACAGCACAGCTGATTCTGTGGCTGCTAAATCTTTTTTTTTTTTTTAATTAATTAATTTATTTATTTATTTATTTGTCAGAGAGAGAGAGAGAGCAAGCGAGCACAGGCAGACAGAGTGGCAGGCAGAGGCAGAGGGAGAAGCAGGCTCCCCACAGAACAAGGAGCCCGATGCGGGACTCGATCCGAGGACGCTGGGATCATGACCTGAGCTGAAGGCAGCTGCTTAACCAACTGAGCCACCCAGGCGTCCCTGTGGCTGCTAAATCTTTAAGTACGTCCCTCTATTTAAGATCCTCTCTTTCTTTCACAGACACAGGCATACTTTGTTTCATTGTGCTTTGTGTTACCGTGCTTTGCAGATACTGCATTTTATTTTACAGATTGAAGATTTGTGGTAAGCCTGCATCAGGCAGTCCATCAGGGCCATTTTCCAGCAGTTGCTCACTTTAGGTCTATGTCACATTTTGGTAATTCTTGCAATTACCAAACTTACAAGCTGTTTCATGATTATTATATTATTATATTTATTATGGTGATCAGTGATTATGATTTAAAAGCTGAGATGATGGTTAGCATTTTTTAGCAATAAAGTATTTTTTAATTAGGTACATACATTTTTAAGATATAATGCTGTTGTATAATTAATAGATGACATGGTTATTTTTAGTAGTATAAAAAGCTTAAATTGTGTCCAGTTATACTAAAAACAAATAAATATGTGTGATTAACTTTGGGAGAAAACATCATTTTTAAACATCATTTAGTGCATGATTAAAGATGTAATCGTCAATAATCTCTCACCATTCTTGAAACCACTGTCTTTTTTTTTCACGTTCTAGGTAATAATTTTATTTAATTTCCTCTTTCATCCCTGACTCTTCTTTGAAAGTCCTTCTTTCAGGAACTCTTTTCCTAGTCCTTAAATATTAATTCTAATTATCAGAAATTAATAGCTAACTTTCAACTGCAAATTTGAGCTGCCTACAAAGCCATTTCAAACCCAGTATAAATGGACTAAACATGTTTTCTCCTTAAACCATGCCCCATGACCATCTCAGCTCCTTGTCTCAAGAGTATTTTGCTTCACCTTTGCTGCTCCACTTGGTGGAATTCTCTTACTTCTATAATGTAGATTGTGTTTCTGTTCAGAACATCCCCTTTTCTTCCTTATCAGGCCTATTCTCATAGGATATTACCTTAGTGGCTCTCAATATGGTAGGGAAATTCTTCCCACCTTATTCATACCAATCTAATGACACTCTTTTCTTTTGCAAATGAAATGTCATATACCAAATCTGAGCAGATTCTGTAAGAAGTAGTATGTGACCGTTTCCTTTTTATTTATTTTTTCCATGAACTCAAAAATAGTTGGTTCCAGTTGGAAACTCCTTTTTCATCCTGAGTCCTAAGGTGAAGCAACGTGAAATTGAGTCTCTAAAATCAGAACTGGCATGTAGTAAGTGTGCTGTAGTTAATTGTTTACTTATTGACAAACCAGTCTCTTCTACTACTATGGTCCTTGTTTTATTCAATATCACCACTTTATATACCCAATTATTTAAACCTGAAATACAGAAATTGTTCATTACCACTCTGTATAGTTATCATGTGCAGTTAATATTCTTTATAAGAAATAAGGGTAAAAACATAGACTCTGGAGCTAACTATTTAGATTAAAATCACAGTTCTGCCATTAGCATTACAGCCTTGGGAAAGTTACTTAAACTCTCTCTGTTTCAGTTTCCACATTTTGTAATCAGAATTTTTTTTGTACTTCAATTTTCACATCTTAAAATAGTTTACAAATGTTTAGTATTATCAACAATGACTTTATCTCTTTAATTTCCTTTGTATTCCTCTACTTGTCATCATCACCCTGAATTAGTTCGGTTTCCATCATTTCCATTTTTTTTAAATTTTATTTTATTTTTTTATAAACATATAATATATTTTTATCCCCAGGGGTACAGGTCTGTGAATCGCCAGGTTTACACACTTCACAGCACTCACCATAGCACACACCCTCCCCAATGTCCATAACCCCACCCCCCCCTCCCAACCCCCCTCCCCCCATCAACCCTCAGTTTGTTTTGTGAGATTAAGAGTCACTTATGGTTTGTCTCCCTCCCAATCCCATCCTGTTTCATTTACTATTCTCCTACCCCCTTAACCCCCAATGTTGCATCTCCTCTCCCTCATATCAGGGAGATCATATGATAGTTGTCTTTCTCCAATTAACTTATTTCACTAAGCATGATACCCTCTAGTTCCATCCACGTCGTCGCAAATGGCAAGATTTCATTTCTTTTGATGGCTGCATAGTATTCCATTGTGTATATATACCACTTCTTCTTTATCCATTCGTCTGTTGATGGACATCTAGGTTCTTTCCATAGTTTGGCTATTGTAGACATTACTGCTATAAACATTCGGGTGCACGTGCCCCTTCGGATCACTACGTTTGTATCTTTAGGGTAAATACCCAGCAGTGCAATTGCTGGGTCATAGGGTAGTTCTATTTTCAACATTTTGAGGAACCTCCATGCTGTTTTCCAGAGTGGTGCACCAGCTTGCATTCCCACCAACAGTGTAGGAGGGTTCCCCTTTCTCCGCATCCTCGCCAGCATCTGTCATTTCCTGACTTGTTAATTTTAGCCATTCTGACCGGTGTGAGGTAATCTCTCATTGTGGTTTTGATTTGTATTTCCCTGATGCCGAGTGATATGGAGCACTTTTTCATGTGTCTGTTGGCCTTCTGGATGTCTTCTTTGCAGAAATGTCTGTTCATGTCTTCTGCCCATTTCTTGATTGGATTATTTGCTCTTTGGGTGTTGAGTTTGCTAAGTTCTTTATAGATTTTGGACACTAGCCCTTTATCTGATATGTTGTTTGCAAATATCTTCTCCCATTCTGTCAGTTGTCTTTTGGTTTTGTTAACTGTTTCCTTTGCTGTGCAAAAGCTCTTGATCTTGATAAAATCCCAATAGTTCATTTTTGCCCTTGCTTCCCTTGCCTTTGGCGATGTTCCTAGGAAGATGCTGCTGTGGCTGAGGTTGAAGAGGTTGCTGCCTGTGTTCTCCTCAAGGATTTTGATGGATTCCTTTCTCACATTGAGGTCCTTCATCCATTTTGAGTCTATTTTCATGTGTGTGTAAGGAAATGATCTAATTTCATTTTTCTGCATGTGGCTGTCCAATCCATTTTAAATATAGAATGATTTTGTAACATATATACTCAGCAGCCTTGCTGATCTTTCTTCAGTCCATTATTTCATTATAAAAAAAATTTCTAAAACCGCATACTGATCATATTACTCTTTCCCTTATAATATCTGCAGAGAGGGTCCCAAATCACTGTAATATAAAATCTTCATGAAGTTCTACTGCTTATATATAAAGACTTTTCTCTCATCACACAGCTTGTGATTGTGATCAAACTTTGAGTAGGGTCAGGATGCAATTTAGGACTATGGAATCCAGAGCCAGTGTGTTTCCCCAATTTGCCTCATATTATTCTCTAATTTGCCTTCAGTACAACATCTGTAATCTTTTTTTCCAAGAAATTTAAGCCAGGTTTACAATTATGGAGCAAATTTAACATGTGTGTCAACTATGTATTTCCCTTTTTTTCTTGTAATAAATTAATTATTTAGAGTAAATTTCTCACTGTATACTTATTTAATGATCATCTATGGTAATCCATGCAGACCTATACAATCAAGCATTTCCTAAAGTTAAACTAAAATTTACCCTAGGACACACATCATGTTTTTATATATTTATGATTTATGTTTGAGTTCAGAGATTATATTTTCATTTTTATTTTATTTATTTATTTATTTATATTTATTTTTATATCAGCATGAAGCTCAGTCCACATGCTTTTTCAAAATAATTACATGTCTACCTTTTAAAAAATAAATTATTACAATCATATTAGATTGAAGGTAGAATAAAGTAAACAAATTAATTGATTATTTGAAATAAAATTGATGTGATTAAATTGGATCTCTTAATCTAATAATGTTTTAAATGAACAACAAGAAGACATATGTTATTTTCTTCTATTAATTTGAAGATATGATTTCAAAACATCTTTTTGAGTTTCTATGGAAATACATCCTGAAGTTTTAAGAAAGAGAAATAAATAAAACCATAAAATTCATTGAGACTCAATTTTATAATTGTTTTTATTCTGCTACAAATCATGTAGCTTCCTGTTTTTCAAACAATAGATGATAAAGAATGCTTTTATGTTATTTATAATTGAAATTGAGATGGATTTACCTCCTACTGTTTATTGTCAGTATCTTATCCAAAAACAGTGGGAAGAAATCTGCCTTCTACTAATATTCAATTTGTGAACATTCACATCTTTATTTCAGCAGGAAACTCACTCTGTGAACCACAGAAACAGATGCATATCACCAGGCAAAAGTAGGTTTACTCATTTTATGATGCTGTGAGAAGCTGGTATTTTATGAGTTAAGCACATCATCTTCACCTCAACATAAAAATTCATATCATCACACAAAATCCTTCTAGAAATTTTAGTAAATGAATTGTATCAGATTTGAAAATCTATAATTATTAAGTGAGCCTAAAGATAGACAAAGAAATTTTAAAATAACTTACATTGAAAAAATGTATCTTAAAGTCACAGGTGATATAGATGGTATTATGATATCTTGATTATTTATTCAGGGGATCTTTCACTATTATAATTTGAGGAAGCATTGAATTTAAATATGATACTGATTTTATTTTTTTATCTAGCATTAATTACACAAAAATCTTTAATTGAAGGATGTTTTGAGCAGTAAGTAGTATTATTTTTTATAAACTGATAACCCTGATTTTAAAAAATGGGGGTTAAAATATATGCTTTATATTGTTTAAAGAAAAAATACCTATCTGTTCTACTTTTTATTGGTGTCATTTGCTTTTAGGAGCTACCTATGTAGAAAGAAAACTAGGGGTAGAAATAAGGTAATTCTAAATTCCAGACCTGTGTTTGTCACTGACTCATCCTTATGGGTCTTATTTTTCTCAAATTTTGAATGAATTGTTCAGGCATTAATAGCTATGTTGCTTTCCCAATCTAAATTTCAGTAAGTGAAGTCATTAATAAATGCTCTGAGTTGGTGTTGCATTTCTACTTTTTGAAAAAATAGTCACTGAATTTTCAAGAATCATTAAACTGTAAAATTTTCTTTCAACTGAAAAATTTTCTGCAAACTTTTCTTTGTTGTATGGAATATTATAGAAATAATTTTCTTCTAATATAAAGAATAAGAAATCCAAAGAATTTTAGTATTTCAGCTGTAGGTTGATATTAAAGCTTAAGTTTTCCTTAAAAATATTTATTTCTGTACTAAACTGTATAAACCTATGCTAGTTTCCATGAATATATTAAATATTACACAATTTTCTTACTTTTTCCCCATAAAATTTAATTGATGAACATTGTAGCTGTCACACTTTTTAGTTTTCTTCATGCCAAGTGGATGCACTAATTCATTCATTTAAAATCTTTCTATTTTAATAGATTTGTAAGCAAATTCTGAAAAATATACCTTTAGCCAAAGTAGTTGGCCATAAGTGAGATTTTAATTAACATTTCAATAAATGACTTCATTGAAACTCATTTACAAGGATGCTGGAAGTGATAGAAACTTTAATATACTACAGAGATTTAAATACTTTGCATTAGGAGCTATATAAAGTAAGGTAGAATCCTCTACTAAGAAGTAGGGAGTATGAGAAGGAATACTCATCCTGAATTATTCTGATCCTTTCATTCCTGCCAAAAATGTTTCATAATTTCTGCCAGTTTTTTGTGAGATCTACTCAAATTTCTAATGAAATTTTATAAAAGTTGGAATGTAAACAAAGTCCTAAACAACATGTGCTTTTCCTAGTAGTACTGCTATTATTCACTTAATTTCAGAATATTTATAAAACAAGCAAGAGGTGAAGTAAGAAATTGACATTGAAGTAAGAAGCTGGGGGATTTTTTTCCCCCACGTATTTAAATTCATATGAATCCTCCTCACATATTGTCAGAAATGTCATTTGCTTAAAAGGTCATTTATTTATTTAAAACAGACTGAGATTACTTATTTTAATGTCATATGCATATTCATGCTTGTTCATGATATCATAAATTAATAAACTATTTTTAACATGAAGCAAACATTTTTCAAAATATTTAGTATATTTATTATGCCTTCAGTATAGTAATGTACGTAAGTTAAAGAAACAGCACAAGATCTCAACTTCATTTTACTCTCATTGAAATACTGCAAATATACTCACCCTTCTGATGTTTTGTGACAAAAAACAACAAAGACCACTCCTTCATAATGAAGTGTTTTCCTAGGAAGAGATAATTCCAATTCTAAATAAATCATTCCAGTATATTAAAGATGAGGGAAGACAAAACTGATATATTTTTTAAAATATTTTATTTATTGGGGCACCTGGATGGCTCAGTGGGTTGAGCCTCTGCCTTCGGCTCAGGTCATGCTCCCAGGTTCCTGGGATCGAGCTCCACGTTGGGCTCTCTGCTCAGCAGGGAGCCTGCTTCCCCTTCTCTCTCTGCCTGCCTCTGCCTACTTGTGATCTCTTTCTCTCTTTCAAATAACTAAATAAAATCATTAAAAATATTTTATTTATTTATTTGAGAGAGAGAGAGTGAGCATGAGTGGGGCAGGGCAGAGGGAAAGGGTCAGAAGGAGGGAGGAGGAGAAGCAGACTCCTCACTGAATGGGGAGCCTGATGCAGGATTTGATCCCAAGACTTGAGATCATGACCTGAGCTGAAGTCAGATGCTTAAATGACTGAACCACCCAGGCACTCCAAGTCACAATTAATATGAAGAAGCAAAGTTTGAGGACACCTGGGTGGCCTAGTCGGTTAAACTTCTGCCTTTAATTTGAGTCATGATCTCAGGGTCTTGGGATTGAGTCCAGCATCAGGTTCCTTGCTCAGCAGGCAGCCTGTTTCTACCTCTGTCTCCTGCTGCTCCCCTTGTGTGTGCTCTCTCACTCACTCTCTCTCTCTGACAAATAAATAAATAAAATCTTTAAAGAAAAAGAAGTAAAGATTGCCATTTTGACAAAAATAAATAAAATTGTTCTAGAAAAGTCAATTTTGAGCTCTTAAATACAAAAAGTTACTCAGAAATTCTAAATAAAATAATAGAAAGTCAAATTTAAAACTGCATCAAATTATACATTGCCAAAGACAATTCATCTCAACTATGCTATGGTTAACTTTAGCAAGCTTTTATACACAATATGATAATTAAATATTAAATATATTATTATACTAATGTAATAATAAAGCTATACTTAATTTTTATTAATTAGTAGGAGCTAACAATGAGTTAAGAAACAATCCTATGCATATATGCATTTTGATATGTAATAATTAGCTCATACAAAATCAGTGGGGTAAAGCAGATATTCAAACAATGGAAAGAAGCCTTTTTTTCTTCACATGCTAAATAAAAGTATCAGCTGATCTTAAAACCAGAACATATGAATAATCCATTAAAAAGACAGAAAAGAAAAATGGTGTAAATACTAAAGGAAAATATAGATGAAAATGTTTTAAAACTTGGAGTATGGAAAGCCTCTTTAATAACGTTTAAAAGATAAAAGCCACATAAGAACATATAAAATTTTTAATGACGATGAAATCCCATGATAATAAGCAGGAGATAAACAGTATTTGAAACATAACAAAAGCAAATGTTTATTACCCAGAATATTTAGGGTAAAAGAAATGCAGTTCTGGGGCACCTGGGTGGCTCAGTGGGTTAAAGCCTCTGCGTTTGGCTCAGGTTGTTGTCCCAGGGTCCTGGGATAGAGCCCCATGTTGGGCTCTCTGCTCAACAGGGAGCCTGCTTCCCTTCTTCTCTCTCTGCCTGCCTCTCTGCCTACTTGTGATCTCTACCTGTCAAATAAATAAATAAATAAATCTTTAAAAAAAAAGGAGCCCCAGTTCTACAATAATAACTAGAAACTTCAGTACCCCATTCACAGTAAGACATAAGCTAAGAACCACAGGACTTGAACAACACAATAAACCAACTAGATCTAACAGACATATACAAAACACTCTACTCAACAACAGAATGCATATCTTCTCAAGTGCACATGGGATAGTATCCTGGATAGACTACATATGAGGCCACAAACTGTAGGTAGATTTAAAGATCAAAATCAGACAAATATTTTCTCTGGGCATAATGAGATGAAGTTAAAAATCAATAACAAGAAAAACTGGAAAATCTACAAATAGATAGGAAATAAACACATATTTAAAAAAAAATAGGAAATTAACACATACTTAAAAAACAAATGTACCAAAGAAGAAATCCCTAGGGAAATTAGAAAATTCTTACAGATAAATGAAAATGAAAATACAACATACCAAGACTTAGGAGATGCAAAAGAAGTACTACTAGTAATGAGGGAGTCTGGATGTATTCTCTCACTTACTTGATGACTCACTTAAAAAAAAAAAAAGAAAAAAAAGGAAAGAAAAAACCTGTTGCTGCTGCTTTGGAGTTAAATCCTCCAGTTGGTATTTACCCTTGAAATTCATCAAATTGTTATTAGAAACATGTAAATGATTGTTTATCATCATATGGTTTGCAACATTAGAAAATGAAAATTTGGTATTTGTCCAACAATTGAGAGATATATTACAACTTTGCAAAGAATACTGTTGTTGGAAGTAATGATTTAGGTCCAAGTGTAACAGCATGGGTAGATCTCTAGCTGATCAATAGCCTACCATTCAGAGGTAATTTGAGGAGTTTAGAAATTAGTAAGCAGAAGGGACCAAAAGGGAGAATGGAAACTCCTCAGTGTATTATATTCTGGAAAACATTAGAAAAGAAATCAAGGAAGACAGAGTGATCAAGTAGATGAGAACTGAGAACTGATTCTCAAATTTACAAGTATGGTACTCATTATAGACTGTTATAGTTTGATTTCCTTCAGGAGCTGGGCATGAAATTCTGAAGGCAGTACAATCAAGAAAGGGCTCAAGGAATTAGAATCAGAATGACTAGTTATGGATGCAGGAAGGATTGGGTTGCATTGCCTTCTGTATTTCACTGAATGAGAAAATGATACTGGCATCTAGTGTTAAAAGGAGTAGTGGCTTTAGACAAGACCAAGAACAGTTCATCTACAGTAACTGAAAGGAAGTAGGCATATATAAACAAAAATGCACTTAGGTAGAATTTACTTTCCCAAATATAGGAAAGTATTTAAATATTTTAGCAATAGCAAGATCAGGATTGCCCATGTAGTTGTATTTGTAGTGTTGAAGGAGTTGAGCTTCAACACAGAAGAGGAATTGTAGGAGAGTGAAATACTTGGGATTAGGGGGGATTTGTAGTTATTAGCAATGACAATATCTGCATGTGATCTTTGGGATATAAGCATTTGCTGGGTGTTAGGAAGGAACATTGGATGAAAGGTCATAATGGATTCTCAAATGACCAAGAATTATGATGAGAACAGATAGCCCCAGTGGTTAAAATCTCAAAGCAATGAGAGATGTCGGTCAGGGAATTAGCAATAAAGACAATGGAAGGTAAACTGGGTATTATCATCTGATATTCCTAGAGCTAAACTGGGTAGCTAAGATAAATTACAGATAAAGAAGGGGAAATGCCAGGTCAGGGAGCATATTTACTCCATTTTTAGTACTCTGAGGCTCAAACAAGTGAGTAACACAGAATAAAATAGGGAAGTGTGTACCTACCACTTAAGCAAGCCATAGCAGAAGTAGATTATTCAGTGAAGTGTCAGGTTTAAATTACAGCAGGATAATGTCTAAAGATCAGTGAAAATCGGGGCCCAAGGGTGGCTCAGTTGGTTAAGCATCTGCCTCTGGCTCAGGTCCTGATCCCAGATCTCTGTGATCCAGATATCTGTGATCTGGCTACTTGCTCAGCAGAGACCCTGTTTCTCCCTCTCAATCTACCTCTCCTCTCTGCTTGTTTTCTCTCTCAAATAAATAAATAAAATCTTTTAAAAAAAGATAAATGAAAGCTGATAATGGAATGTGTTCCCTAAACCTATCACAGTTTTATATATCTCTCCTTATAAAATATAATCCTTTCTATTTGTAAAATTGGATTTAGTCTCTAAATGTCTGATATGTTTTGAATACACAGATACACATATAGAATATACACACTTGCACATATATAATACATATGTATATTTGAACATGAAAATAGTAACACTCAATTAACATATGAATTTACTATGTTTCTAGTACTGGGTGATAACTATGTAAAGTTATGGTAACTATGGAAAGAATAAAAATTAATAATAAATTATAATATAATATATTGTTAATTAATTATTAATTCAATTCAAATTTGAATTAATTTAATTAATTTAATCAATTTTAATTAATTTTAAATTTAATGTATATCAATTTAATTTAATTTAATTCATTAAATTAAATTAATTTTAATTAAATTGATTATTTAATTATTAATTTGATATATTAATATATATTATTAATTAATTGATATAATAATAAATAATAAAATAACTATGGAAAGAATAAAAATTAATAAGAAATAATTTTAAATCTTAAGATAAGTTATTGGAAGAGTTATTATATTAAGAATCATAAGTGATATAAATAAATAAAAAATACAAGAATCAATAAATAAGAATTATAATAATAATATAGTTATAATCAATATAATCAAGATTATAAACATATAATTATAATAAAAATCAAATTTGGTTATAATAATTAATAATAAATAAGAATCATAAGTGATATAAATACATAAATAAATAGTACAAGCTTCCTGACATTGGATAATCACAGGCTAGTTAGAGGAACACACATACAAGTATGTGATGGGTATGGAGTTATCCGAAATACCCTGGAAGGCGGAGGGAAATGTTATTATTCTATTTAGGCTGAGATAAGGGAGTTAGTAGAGAAGAAGTGAAAATTCAGTTCATATAAAGAAAAGTAAAAGATATCTAAGAAAGGAGAATATTATGAAATTACAAACATAGGGCAGTGATATTAGCCATGTTGTTGTTCATATCAAGGGTGATAAAAGCAAATAAGGTTATAAATTTAAGGACATCAAGAAAAGTGACATTGAGATAGTTAATTTAAAAAAAAAAACCCTCCACAATAAATATTTTATTTATTTATTTACTTTAGAGAGTGTGAGAAAGGGAGAGAAAGAGAGCAGGGGGAAGGAGCAAAGGGAGAGGGACAAGCAGACTCCCCTCTAAGCATGGAGCCCAACCTGGGGCTCTCTCCCATGACCCTGAGATCATGACCTGAGCAGAAATCAAGAAAAGTCAGAGGCTTAATGGACTGGTAGCCCAGATGCCCTTCTACCAATGTCCTCTTCAAATGATAAGCTGTGTAATATCTAGAATTTTGCAAAGTTAATATTTTAAAGACTATGGTGACTATAAATTATGTCTAACAGCTGTCTAGTAACTAGAGAGTGATGAGACTGGATGTTATTCTATAGGACAAGCTAAATCTCTCAATATATTTCCTTGTACAGGATAACTTAATATATGCCAAATATAACCATATATCAGCAAAGCTATCTAGACTCTGAATAGATCATATTCAGGAATCAAGCAGGATATGCTAGCAATACATGATTGAATGCATGCATGAAGATCAGGTTTAAGTTCAAAAATGACGCAGAAACTAGAGCCAATAAGTATGACCTTGAGAATATATACAAATATATATTTGTATATGAATGTGCATATTTACATGTGAATTATGAATATGGTATGTGTATACTTTATGCTAAGTCATTCTTTTAATAAACCATGAAAAAATGATGGTAATGAAATCACTTAAATGAATATCAAACTTTAATAATTGCACATATTTTTAAAGTCATTTCATGCAAAAGATGTATTCCCAATAAACCAACCAAAATTTTAATTGCTGTTTTTTATTATGTTACAGTTAGCCAAATTTCACTAACAATAGTAATGTCAATCAAAGTGTAATTATGGGCTACACAGCACACAGGCATGAAATATAATTTCTTTGTTGGAGTTAAAAATTCAAGGAAGTTTGGCAAAATTGTAAAGCTATGTCCAATCCTCTTGTATTCCCATAAAATTAGTAGACATTAAGAATTTAATTTTTATTGTTCCCTTTGGTGCTTCATTGCAGATGTGAGCAAGTTATGAACTTTGGAAAAAGTAGTGTGTACAGCAGGATCTTAATTAATTCACTGCATAAATTTTTCTCACTGTGCTCATTTTTTTGCCTACTACCAGCTTTATAAAGGGATCCAGGCAAATTTCACATACTGCATTTATTCTTAGGAACATTAACTTCTTTTAATCTAGAACACTCTGACCATTAAAAAAATATTGCAGGCTTATATATAATAAATATAATATATATGTGTATATTATATTACACTGACTCTTTGAAGACATTAGGACATTTTTCTGTAAACTTGTCCACATTTTGGATTTGTTTGTTTTAAAAAAATATATTAGGTTCAAGTTAAGCATCTTTGGTGAGTTCCTGCAGAGATGAGATACTGTGTCCTACATATTATATCACATAAGGAACAGGACACACCTAATGTCACAGCATCCATAGCATTGATACTTTAGTTAAGGTACTTACCACCAAATCATTTCTTGTAAACATAGTCCTACCCCATGCCCTCACAAAACAGCTAGTAATTTGAACAGTGATACACTGACATCTTGCAAATTTCCTATTTTTCAGTAATCTTTTTTTTTAAGATTTTATTTATTTATTTGAGAGAGAGACAGTGAGAGAGAGCATGAGCTAGGAGAAGGTCAGAGGGAGAAGCAGACTCCCCATGGAGCTGGGAGCCAGATGCGGGCCTTGATCCTGGCACTCCAGGATCATGATCTGAGCTGAAGGCAGTTGCTTAAACAACTGAGCCACCCAGGCACCCTTAGGCAGGCGGTGGGAGGAGTGGGGAGAAGCAGGCTCCCCGCTGAGCAGAGATTCCCGATATGGGGCTCGATCCCAAGGACCCTGATATCATGACCTGAGCTGAAGGTAGAAGCTTTAACCCACTGAGCCATCCAGGCGCCCCTTCAGTAATCTTTTATTTAATGGATTTAACATTCTTTATTCTGTAATTACACGGAAATTAAACACTGGGAATCTTCTTTTCTTTACTTCTTTACACTGGCAATCTTCTAATTTCATTTCTTTTATATCTATTAGCTGATAATCTCCTGTTAAGAAGATTTTTTCTTTATTAACTGGAGATGAGCTATGATTCCAACTAAAAATAACAGATAAATGCTAAATCATTGTCCTTTAAATTAAATTTACTTAATTTTGTCAATGGCATCTTTATGTAACTGAGACAAAGTTCTTATATTTGAAGTAAGAAGTTGACTGAAAGTTTCTTGAAATTTCCTTGCCAGGGTATTTATCACATCGTGTGGTTCTCAAACTTATGGAAAATTCAAATGGCAATTTCTCTATGATCACCATATGAGAAGTCACAGTCTTATCAATTGATCTCAGGTAGGCTCCACAAAATCCTCCTTAGCAGAAGAGTCAGAGAAGCCCTTTTAATCAACTAGATTTGGAATCTGACGATAAAGTAATTATCCATTACTCATAAAAGTACAAAAATGCAGCCTTAGTATCAGAAGGTTACAGTTGTGATCACCAATGTGTTACTACTTATGTGACTTTGAATGAGTCATATGAAAGTGTTCTTGGAATAATTTTATATTTGTAAAAAATAATGAGGAAATTTCTTACCTTAAAGGTATGCTAGTAAAAACCTAATATATATTCAAGAGATTCTTATTTGTTGGGAATGTAAAGGAAAGCCATTTGGAATATGGCATTTGGTATTATCTACTAAAGCTAAATGGATGCATAGCCTACAACCCTGCAATGAAACTCCCAGGTATAAATAGCATCATCAGAAATGCATATATAGTCACAATAATATATGTAGAAGGATATTGAGAACAGCACCCTTTTCTATAAATTTCAAAAGTAGTAAAGATTTATCTGTGTATTGGAAGGTTTCCTTTTAGGGGTGCCTGGGTGGGTCAGTCAGTTAAGTGGCTGCCTTCAGCTCAGGTCATGGTCCTGGGATTCAGCCCCGCATTGGGCTCCCTGCTCTGTGAGGAGTTTGCTTCTCCCTCTCCCTCTTCTGCCACTCTGCCTGCTTGTGTTCTCTCTCTCTCTCTCTGTCAAATAAATAAATAAAATCCTTTTGAAGGTTTCCCTTTGGGAGGCAGTGACAAAAAGATACAAGGGGTACTCTGAATTAGTTATATTTAGGATTACTCTGCTTCTACATTGATGGTTTTTTTAAAATTAATCACAGACCTGTTCACTTTTTAAAAATTGAGTTGGTCAATATATACAATGGAGTATTATGCCTCCATCAGTGTGGAGATTCCTTAAGAAATTAAAAATAGAGCTATCTTATGACCGTGCAACTGCACTACTGGATATTTACCCCAAAGATACAGATGTAGTACAAAGAAGGGCCATTTGTAACCCAATGTTCATAGCAGCAATTGCCACAGTCACCAAACTGTGGAAAGAACCAAGATGTCCTTCAACAGATGAATGGAGAAAGAATATATGGTCCATATATACAATGGAGTATTACATCTCCATCCAGAAAGGACGAATACCCAACTTTTGTATCAGCATGGACGGGACTGGAAGAGATTATGCTGAGTGAAATAAGTCAAGCAGAGAGAGTCAGTTATCATATGGTTTCACTTATTTGTGGAGCATAAGGAACAACATGGAGGACATTGGGAGGTGGAGCAGAGAAGTGAGTTGGGGGAAACTGGAGAGGGAGGTGAACCATGAGATATTGTGGACTCTGAGAAACAAACTGAGGGTTTTGGAGGGGAGGAGGGTGGGGGCTTGGGTGAGCCTAGTGGTGGGTATTATGGAGGGCACATATTGCATGGAGCACTGGGTGTGATGTATAAACAATGAATGCTGGAACACTGAAAAGAAATAAAATAAAATAAGATAGGAAAAATTAAAAAAAAAAAAAACCTGAGTTCTACAAACATTGTGCTCTTCCGTAGTTATGTTGTACTTTTATTTTTTAATTTAATTAATTAATTAATTAATTTTTTAAATATTGTATTTATTTATTTGACAGACAGATCACAAGTAGGCAGAGAGACATGCGGGGGGAGGTGGGGGGAGGCAGGCTCCCTGCTGAGCAGAGAGCCTGATGTGGGGCTCGATCCCAGGACTCTGAGATCATGACCTGAGCTGAAGGCAGAGAGAGGCTTAACCCACTGAGCCACCAAGGCACCCTAATTTATTTATTTTTAATTAACATATAATGTATTATTTGCTTCAGGGATACAGGTCTGTGAATCATCAGTCTTACACAATTCACAGCCCTCACCATAGCACATACCCTCCGCAATACCCATCACCCAGCCATTCTATCCCTCCCCCCATATGCTATACTTACAAAGAATGTTAAAAATTTTATGTCAAACATAGAGTTTGACACATAGAAGGTAATTGGTAAGTGTTGCCTTCCCACTTCCTGTAATGAAGGAATAGGAATGACAAACTTGGACAATCTCTTTGGCCAAAGCTGCATCACTCAGCAGAAACAAAATGTGTTCCATTTTCCTGTATATTTGTGTTTAAAAGACAACGTGTAATTTGTCCATATACTGTATTCCAGTATAATTGTCAATGGATACATCTCATGAACAATGTTAAAGTATAGAACACTCGCTTTGAAACTTAGAAATGCTATTTCAGAGTCCCAGGGGAATTACATAGAGACTGTTCTCTCTCTTATCCACTAGAAATGAGATAGCTGACCTGAAACAGATGGTTTTTAAATTCTTTGTGATGCTGCATTGTCGAATTTTAATAGATACAATTGTGTTTTCGGGTCTTAAAGTTTTTAAAGCACAGTTGCCCACCGTACCATTTTATGGTTAAAGTTTAAAAATGATATAAAAAAGATTTGTACTAATTTAAGATGAAATCTGTAAATTTATTTGTAAATGTAATTAATATAGAATAATTTACATAACAATGACTTTTCTTAAAATGCATATGTATATATTTAATAACTGATTTCCTCCAATTATATGCATATATATGATGAAAATACTTAAAATTGAAAATTTGGATTTTAATAAACTTAATTATACAGTTATATTTTATATATAATGCACATATATATTTCACACTATCATAGAAATCAAAGCTTTTGATATTTTAATTTCAATTAGAGTATGTCTACATAATATCAACATAACTTGGTTTGAAAATAACATTTTTCTTGAGGCATTGGGTGGCCCAATCCATTAGGTGTCTGGCCCAGGGCTCTCATCTCAGGGATATGAGATCCAGCACCCAGTCGGGCTTCCCATTCAGCCCAGAATCTGCATGTCTCTCTCTTCTTCTCCCTCTGTCCCTCCTCCACAGCTCTCTCTCTCTCTAATAAATAAATACTTTTTTAAAAAAATGATATTTTTCTAAATTTTGGTGATACAAATTAACAATACTGTTTTTCTCACTGAATTATTATTGAACTGAATTAATATTTTAAAAGATTTGTAAGTGCTATGTTATAATTTGGGGGAACATTTTTATTTAATTTAAGTTTTTAAGTAATTAATGTTGATTGAAATGATGAAAAGGAAAAATATAGATGCTTTTAAATATCCCTTTTCATTACCTCTATTAACAAACGGGTATGGATACATAGCTTTATTACATAAATATAGAATCTATTGTCTACATTATGAAATTTAAAAATCCTATTGCAACATAGAAAACACATATTTAAATTTATATTTTTTTTAAGACAAGTAAACCAATTGGAGCATGCTTACATTAAATAACAACATGAAAAATAATAGCCCTCAGAATTATGTATTTTGTTTTAAAAGTCACCAGCCATTTTAAACAAATATTTGATATTGTCCCAATTTTACACTAATCCCCGTGACATTTAACTTATGAGTTGGCAATGTGCATTATTTTATGCTGTTTAAATGTCACATAATTTGAATTTAACTGTATGTAAAAACTGATCCCTCTTGGCAATGAAAAATAGAGTATTAGAGAGAAAAATGTTTTTAATTTCTCAGAATTTCTGCTTTACCATGTTTACCAACCACAGATGCTCGATTTTAAATATTCATCAACATGAAAATCATACTTTATAAATTATTTCCAAGACAGACTAGATAAAATGTAAGTAGTGAAGTATTTAATGATAATAAAGGAAATCTTAAAAATTATCTTTCAGATGAAGATAGGAATTAGAGCATGATACTAAATTTAGCTGAAAGATTATTTGGAGTCAATTCTGGTAGATATTTTATAATCCATGTTTATTCTAGAACTATTCCTAAATATAATTGAGGGGACTTACTTTAATAATTGAAACTGGCATGATGAAAATATAGTCTATTAAACTCTGACATGATTACACACTATATTAAAAAATTATTTCTAAAAGTCTCCTTGTGGTGACACTATATATTATTCATTACATATTTAACTGCTGCTTGTCACAACTATGCAATAATTTTCAGCTACATTTTCTAAAGTAGATATTTCTAAGTTCTGACAGTCTAAGTTCCTGAAAAGTTTCCCATTATTGTTCCTTTACTTTTTTTTTTTCCTCTCGGACCACACCATCTATCAAAATCATATACAAGTTAGCACATCATTTTCCCTCTAACTTTAGAGTATATCCGTAATAGTCCCTTTATGTCTTATGTTTCTATACTAGACACATTTATCAAGTTTATAAGAATATTTCACCTGGACTATTGTACTAAAAACTTGTCTGATCTTCCTTCTCTTATTTTTCATGTCTTAAAATCATTTTCCCATTGGAATTGGAATAAACTTGTTAAAGTTTAATTCACTCTACTTACCCTCTTAAACCCTCCAGTAACATGGTAGGTATTCTTCTTTTTAAAATGTCTTTATGGTAATTATCATAGTCTTTATTTACATTAAGTATTTGAGGCAATTCTTCTCACATTATAAAGCAGGGCTCAACCTGAAAATGAAAATTCAGGTTTTCCTGCAGGTAAGTTTATCAGAACATGATGTGGGTAGACTCTGCTGATCAGGCAGTACTGCCCATGTGTGAACTTGGCAGCTGCTTGGAAGCAATCACCGTCTGTCTACATTAGAATATACACACTGTTAGAGAAAGAACCTCATCTGTCTTGTTTACTGTTTAATCCCCAGCATCTTGACCAGTTCCTGCGTCATGACAAGATTATAAAAAACTGATAGAATGCATGCATGAATAATGATAAATATATTCTCTATAGATAACATTTAATTCTAATTAAAATAGCATATGTTTTAAACTATAGTAATATATCAAATCCCACCTGATTATTTTCATGTCTTTAAAGTGTGCTTATGAAGTAAATATGAAGGGAAATTATTTTGAAAATATAAAAATAAACCAGATTCTATTTATTAAAATTAAAGTGTATGAATAGTTTTCCCAATATCTTCTTTAATTTTTAAGTTTGTTTTAACAATAATATTTATCCTCTAGTATTATCACTAAAAAAATGTAGATTTCAAAAGAAATTGAGAGGGTATATATAAAAAGTGTGATACATCAATAATTTCTTTTCTTTCTTTCTTTCATTAGTTAATATATAATGTATTATTAGTTTCAGAGGTAGAGGTCAGTGATTCATTAGTCTTTTTTTTTAATCAGTCTTATAAAATACCCAGTGTTCATTACATCATGTGCCCTCCCTAATGTCCCACACCCAGTTACCCCATTCCCCCATCTCATCCCCTCCAGCAGCTCTCTGTTTCCTATGATTAAGAGTCTTTTATAGTTTGTTTCTCTCTCTGATTTCATTATTTTACTTTTACCTTTCTTCCCCTATAATCCTCTGTTTTGTTTCTTAATTCCACATATCAGTGAGATCATATGATAATTGTCTTCCTCTAATTGGCTTACTTCACTTAGCATAATACCCTCTAGTTCCATCCACATCATTGCAAATGACAAGATTTCATTTTTTCAATGACTAGTATTCCACTGTGTGTGTGTGTGTGTGTGTGTGTGTGTGCGTGTGTGTGTGTGTCTATGTGTGTATCTTCATATCCATGTCTTCTTTATCCATTCATCTATCAATGAACATCTGAGCTCTTTCCATAGTTGGGCTATTGTGGACATTGCTACTGTAAACATTGAGGTCCTGGTGCCCCTTTGGATCACTACATTTCTATCTCTGGGGTAAATACCCAGCAGTGTAATTGCTGGGTAGTAAAGTAACTCTATTTTAAACTTTTTGGGGATCCTTCATAATGCTTTCCAGAGTAGCTGCACCAGCTTGCATTCACACCAATAGTGTAGACGGGTTTTCCTTTCTCCATATCCTTGCCATCATCTGTCATTTCTGACTTGTCAATTTTAGCCATTCTGGTCAGTGTGACTTTATATCTCATTGTGGTTTTGATTTGTATTTGCCTAATGGCAAGTGATATGGAGCATTTTTTCATGTGTCTATTGACCATTTGATGTCTTCTTTACAGAAATGTCTGTTCATGTATTCTGCCCATTTCTTGACTGAATTATTTGTTTTTGAGTGTTGAGTTTGATAAGTTCTTTACAGATTTTGGATACTAGCCCTTTATCTGATAAGACATTTGCAAATATGTTCTCCAACTTTTTCACTTGCCTTTTGGTTTTGTTGACTGTTTTCTTTGCTGTGCAAAAGCTTTTGATCTTGATGAAGTCCCAATATTTCATTTTTGCCTTTCTTTCCTTTGTCTTTGGAGACATGCTAGCAAGAAGTTGTTCCAGCTGAGGTCACAGAGTTCCTGTGTTCTCGTCTAGGATTTTGATATATTCCTGTCTCACATTTAGTTCTTTCATCAATTTTGACTCTGTTTTTTTGTATACGGTGTAAAGAAATTGCCCAGTTTCATTCTGCACATAGGTGTCCAATTTTCCCAACACCATTTGTTGAAGAGGCTGTCTTTTTTCCATGGATATTCTTTCATGCTTTGTTGAAGATTAGTTGGCCATAGAATTGAGGGTCCATTTCTGGGTTCTCTATTCTGTTCCATTGATCTATGTATCTATTTTTGTGCCAGTACCATACTAGCTTGATGATTACAGCTGTGTAATAGAGTTTAAAGTCCAGGAGTGTGATGCCACTGGCTTTGGTTTTCTTTTTCAACATTCCTTTGGCTATTTGGGGTCTTTTTTAATTCCATATAAATTTTAGGATTATTTATTCCAGTTCTGTGAAAAAAAAAAGTTGATGGTATTTTGGTAGGGATTGCATTGAATGTATATATTGTTCTAGGTAGCATAGACATTTTAACAATATTTGTTTTTCTAATACATGAGCATGTTTTCAATTTCTTTGTGGCCTCTTCAGTTTCTTTCTGAGTCTTCTATAGTTTTCTGAGTACAGATCCTTTGCCTCTTTGGTTAGTCTTATTCTTAGGTATCTTATGGTTTGGGGGCAATTGTAAATGGGATTGACTCCTTAATTTCTCTTTTTTTCTGTCTCATTGTTAGTGTATAGAAATGCAACTGATTTCTGTGCATTGATTTTATATCCTGACACTTTGCTGAATTCCTGAATAAGTTCTAGCAATTTGGGAGTAGAGTCTTCTAGGTTTTCCACATAGAGTATCATGTCATTTGAGAAGCGTGAGAGTTTGATTACTTCTTTGCCAATTCTGAAGACTTTTTTTTTTTTTTTTTTTGGTTTGATTGCTGAGGCTAGGGCTTCTAGTACTATGTTGAACAATAGCAGTGAGAATGGATAATCCTGCCATTTCCTGATAGGGAAAAGCTCTTAGTTTTTCCCTACTGAGAACTTTTCATATATGGCTTTTTTGAAGTATGTTCCTCTATTCCTACACTGTGAAAAGTTTTAATCAAGAAAGGATGTTGTATTTTGTCAAATGCTTTTTCTGTGCCTACTGAGAAGATCATATCATTCTTGTCATTCCTTTTATTTATGTAGTGTATCACATTGATTTGCAGATGTTAAAACAAATTTGCAGCACAAGAATAAGTCCCACTGACTCCTGGGAGATAATCTTCTTAATATACTGTTGGATGCTATTGGGTATATTTTGGTAAGAATTCTTGCATCCATGCTTATCAGGGATATTGGTCTGTAATTCCCCTTTTTGGAGGGTGGGTTTTTTGTCTGGTTTTGGAATCAAGGTAATGCTGGCCTCATAGAAAGAGTTTGGAAGTTTTCCTTTCATTTTTATTTTTTGAAACATCTTTGGAAGACTAGGTATGAATTCTTTTTCAAGGATTTGGTAGAATTCCTTTGGGAAGCCATCTGGCCCTGGGTTCTTGTTTGCTGGGAGATGTTTGATTACTGCCTCAAATTCTTTATTGTTTATGGGTCTGTTTAGATTTTCTATTTCTTCCTGTTTCAGTTTTGGTAGTTTATAAGTCTCTAGGAATGCATCCATTTCTTTCAGATTGTTTTATTTGTTGGCATGTGTTGCTCATAATATGTTTTTATAATTGTTTGTATTTTTTTGGTGTTGGTTGTGATCTCTCCTCTTTCATTCATGATTTTATTAATTTGGGTCCTTTCTCTTTTCTTTTTGATAAGTCTGGCCAGAGGTTTATCAGTCTTATTAGTTATTTCAAAGAACAAGTTCCTAGTTTTGTTGGTCTGTTCTACTGTTCTTTTCATTTCTATTTCATTGATTTCTGCTCTAATATTTATTAATTCTCTTCTCCTGCTGGGTTTAGGCTCTATTTGCTCTTCTCCAGCTCCTTTAGGTGTAAGATAAGGTTGTGTGTTTGAGACCTTTCTTGTTTCCTGAGAAAGATTTGTAGTGCTGTATACTTCCCTCTTAGGACCACTTTTGCTGCATCCTAAAGGTTTTGAACAGCTATGTTTTAAGTTTTATTTGTTTCCATGATTTTTAAAATTCTTCTTTAATTTACTGGTTGACCCATTTATTCTTTAGTAGGATGCTCTTTTTATTTATTTATTTTTTGTTAAAGATTTCATTTATTTATTTGACAGACAGAGATCACAAGTAAGCAGAGAGGTGGGCAGAGAGAGAGGGGGAAACAGGCTCCCTGCTGAGCAGAGAGCCTGATGTGGGGCTTGATCCCAGGATCCTGGGATCATGACCTGAGATGAAAGCAAAAGCTTTAACCCACTGAGCCACCCACGTGCCCAGTAGGATGCTCTTTAAACCCTATATATTTGAGTTCTTTCCAAATTTCCTCTTGTGATTGAGTTCCAGTTTCAAAGTATTATGGTCTGAAAATATGTAGAGAATGATCCCAATCTTTTGGTACCAGTTGAGACCTCATTTGTGGCCCGGTATATGATCTATTCTGGAGAATGTTTCATGTGCCCTTGAGAAGAATATGAATTCTGTTGCATCAGGATGGAATACTCTGTATACACCTGTGAAGTCCACCTTATCCAGTGTATCATTCATAGGACTTGTTTCTTTGTTGATCTTCTGCTTAGATGATCAGTGATCATCTTAGTGAGTGGGGTGTTAGAGTCCATTACTATTATTTTATTATTATTGATGCATTTCTTTAATTTTATTATTAATTAATTTATATAGTTGCCTGTTCCCATGTTAGGGACACAAATTTTTACAATTGTTAGTTCTTCTTATTGGATAGACTCTTTAATTATGATATAGTGTCCTCCTCATCTCTTATTACAGTCTTTGGTTTAAAATCTAATTTGTCTGATATAACGATTGCTACCCTAGCTTTCTTTTCAATGCCCATTAGCATGACAAATTATTTTCCATTCCCTCACTTTCAATCTGAGGTGTCTTTGGGTCTAAAATGAGTCCCTTGCAGACAGACATCAATGGGTATTTTTTTTTTATCCAGTCTGATACCTTGTGTCTTTTGATGGGCATTTAGTCTGTTTACATTCAGAATGACTATTGAAAGACATGAATTCAGTACTATTGTATTATCTGACCAGTCACTGTTTCTGCATATGTCTCTGTTCCTTTCTGGTCTATGTTACTTTTGGGCTCTCTCTTCACTTAAAGGATCCCCTTTAATATTTCTTGCAGAGTTGGTTTAGTGATCACAAATTCCTTTAGTTTCTGTTTGTCATGGAAGCTTTTCATCTTTCCTATTTTGTATGACATTCTTGCTGGATAAAGTATTCTTAACTGCATATTTTTCACATTTAGCAACCTGAATATTATGCCAGTCCTTTCTGGCCTGCCTGGTCTCTGTGGAGAGGTCTTCTGCAAGTCTAATGTTTCTACCCTTGTAGGTTACAGACTTCCTGTCTTGAGCTGCTTTCAGGATTTTCTCTTTGTCTCTGAGATTTGCAAGTTTCACTATTATAGATTGGGGTATTGACCTATTTTTATTGATTTTGAGGGTTCTTTTCTATTCCTCCTGTACTTGAATGCCTCTTTCCTTCCCCAGATTAGGGAGATTTTCCACATAATTTGCTCCACTATACTTACTTACTTACTTACTTACTTTCTTTCTTTCTCTCCCTTCCTTCC